>NC_056741.1:682895675-682920675 GCF_019279795.1 Protopterus annectens | reverse complement strand
GTATAGGTGGATATGCACATCACACACACCACTACAATCATCATCATCATGCATCAAGTGAAAACCACCCACCTATGCATAAAAATACCAAGTCACTTTGGGGACTGATAACATTCCAGTCTGCATCCTACACAAACTGAGACATATGCTTCCAGCTCCATTGCACTGCATGCAAGGCAAGCCTGAGCAGCTTTGACAGCCCATCTGCAAGGAACACAGACACTGTCATCTTTCTACACAAATGTGAATGGTGGTTTATGAAATGTACTGGCCCTCATTGGGGGGAATATGACACAACAGGACCAGGAGTACAATTCATGTTCATACAGTGCTGCATCTCATGTGTTTGTATATAGTGTACACTGCTGACAATTAGTCATGTGCTGTCTCTGTAAAGAAGTATGTGCAAAGTCTAAGGTGCTGTGATGTGTTTGCTTATTTATGTCTTCCAGGTGCTATGCCGAGGCAGCAGGACTACAATGAGCAGGAGACTTGGGCCATAACTGAGGCCATCCTGCAGAACTATGCCATCCTTTTTGGTCGGGGTCACCAAAACCAGCAAGAGCAGACTGCACTGTAGGATGAAACTGTCCAAACTGTTACAACTTGGGACACCATGGCCGCATGTACAATCAGGTACATCATAGAGCAACTGACCTGATTCGCCATGCCCGGCAATGGGCTGCTGCTGTATCGAGAAACTGTTCCACTATTGGTAGGGGGCCAGCAACACAGCCCCCTCTTATGGCAGTGGAGGAGCTCCTGGCCAATCTTGGGGTAGCCCCCACAAGATCTACACAAGAACTTGCAGTCTTGGAGGTGGGTGGCACCCAGGCAACAGGCGAGAAGCATCCAGGTAAGACACAAGTGCACATCAATGTACTGAGATTGCATTACAACTTTATTCTAGAGTCTTGAGATGCATATGTCAGGGAAAAATACTACCACCATAACCACTATATCACTACCACTACTAAAATGGTACTAACACTTTCCTCATTCATTGTCTGCTATATGGTACCCCACTTCTTACCAACCTTCAATCTTCTCTAAAAACAAAGCTATCCTGTTATCAGAAAATGTCTAAGTTTGCTACCAGCTATAAATCCAAATACCACCACTGCAATGCCCTACACAAACTAAATTTTATTGAACTTCCCAACCATCTTACTTACATTCAATTTACTCATGCCCATAAACTCATTTGTAATCCTCCATCTGCCCCTCCCTTGCATCCTCCTTCAAAATGCAGATACCCAACAGACTTCTAATTTCCAATAACCAGTATTTTCATTAACTGCACAAACCTGCTCATCCTCCAGGCAGACACCTACTATTCTTTTCCCTAGCTCACCTCTGGAAATCCCTGCCACCTCTTATTGGCACTACAGACAACCACTCTACTTTTAAGACATTGCTTCATTCCCATCTCAAAAGCCTCTGGAAATGTTCTTCCTCTCATCACACATGACTCTCCTGTTTTTCCCCATTTCTCACACTCCTTTACTTCCATCTTCTCTTCATCATACTGAGCTTCTCTGACTACTACCATCTTCATTTGTCACATTTACTCTATCTATTGCTCTACATTATTTTCTTTTTTGTTATTTTCCCACCATTCTTAGAGTCAACAATTTCACCTCTCATCACCCATCCTACTTTAACTATGCTAAGATTCCATGTAAAACTGTAATGTCAACCCTGTTATTTCACATTCTAAGAAATGTAACAGAAATATGCAGTAATGAAGTGTTCATTATATATGTGTGTAATTTTACTTTTTACATTTGTAAACATATTTTCACTGCAATTGTAGATTTTTATAAAGTTATGTAATACTATCATTCTTCAATACTATTGCATAACAATACATGCATTGTCTTCATATTATATTGTTGTTCATGGAGATTTTTCTCTAAGGGACTCCATTGAAAGCAGACTCTTATTGGACCAATGGACTATCCTGGTACACAAACTGTAAAACAGATAAATTAATAAAATCAGTGGGTGGGGTTTAGTTAAGTACACAAGTGCACATCTATGGTGAAGGACAGCAAATTGTGTAATATCATAGTTTATACTGTACCTGTGCATAAATGTAGCATTAACTGTGTACCAATGCATATTGTGAATCAGCTATGCCTCTCCCTCCCTACTAACTAGGTCCCTCAACTCTACACGAGGTACAGCAGCCTGAAGCCAGTGAGTATGAGATTTTACTGTTTTGGCTCACCAGTACCCCAGGCATGTTAAAGTGTTACACACAGCCATCTGGCAATATCTCCATGATCACTTGTAGTGGGGTTCACTGCCTAATATCACAGTGGATATCACAGGGGCCTATTTGCATGTGATGTCATATATCTGTAGCATACCTACCTCACAAACCTTTCATTGCAGGACATCTGGATAAAGACTGGCAAAATGCGGGGACAAAGGGCCAGGAGTAGAGACATATTGTAGACATTGCTGTTATACAGTGCATATGAAAGGTGTACCCACCTGTTAGAATGCCAGGTCTTTCTGATATATGACAATGTGAGCATAATACAGAAGACCAAACATATATCCAACCTGTCCTTTGACCTATAATCTGTAAAATGTAAATGACAAACAGAAAATCTGTTAGTGGAACAAGTATGTGACATGGAAATTGTCCAAGAAACTAGATGCATATGTGTGCATAGGATGAAGCTCATACTGTGGTGCAGTACCATGTGACAAAATCACAGCATAAACACCTGCCATCAATTGCAGACTCTTGGATTAACTGCAAATAACACTCAGCGCACATACCAAGGATATCCCAACATAGACCCACAGTTCCCTGCTACAGCAAAAGCCATGGTTCACATACAGCTTAACATGCTGCAAAGGGATCACGTGTTAGAAAGATGTCAGCCTGGAGAAGGCTACAGAAACATACCCACAGCATGGCATATGCCATGGAACACAGTGCAGATAGTCATCAAAATATGGTGCAACAGTAACATTGTGAAGAAGTGGACATCCATACATTTATGTGGAGGATACAATACCACCAATGTCCATAGATGCTGATAGGAGCCATACAGCAACACCAAAGGAGTGACAGGCATCTCTGGCAAGTGCTGTGTATGTACTATTATATGTGGCAACAATCTTATCTGGTCTTCACATGTCTTGGCTATAATAGCAGGTATTCCTCACAACAACCAACATCCAGCTCTGGGTAACTTCTGGACAACAATTCACCAGTTTTTTAAAAAGTATGTGTGTAAATGTGTTAAGTTGCTATGAGACCAATGTTAAACTGTCTTTGTCCACAATTCAGTCATGTTATTTTGGCCATATAAAACCACTGCACAACAGGAGAAGCACACTACCCACATAATGAAGCAGGCTGATGGAAGTGTCCTGCTTTTGCTTTGCTGTTCACAACTTTGAACTGGGGCTTTAGCTGATTTGGAGTGTATTATGACCAGTTTCAAAGACCGGTCCCTTGTGGCTATAATCCTTCTGGTGTGTGACATATACCTGTGTATGGAGAGGTATTTCAACATTGCACACAGCAATGGCTTACACCTTACATCCACTGGGCAAAAGGATGGTTTCACAAGAACAAAATCAACAGTCTGCAGTGGCCAAGCCTGAGTCCACACCTAAATATAATGCATAATCTGTGTGGTGAACTGACGAGCGCTGTGCACAGGGGATGGCTTTGCCAACTGACATATTTGGAGGTGTTCTGCAAGGGAGAGTGTGCAAACATTGCCATGTCAAGATGTGCCATGTTAATACACACCTTCCCAAGATTACTGAATGCTGCGATGAGATGAACAGGTGCTTTATCAAAGTATCAGTTTACAGGTGTGCACCCCTATGCAACCCAGCTATTGTAGTCATATCATGTATGATATGTGAACCCTATCTCACGTGTATGTTCTTCAACTGGAGTGCACAGGTGATATGTCATATGACATGTTGGAAATGTTATGGCAATATCACTGGTGTCTCATGTGATCTTTCACAAAATCATTGCATGTTAAAAAGGGTTTGTACACTTACTATACCCACTGTAAGCTTGGGAAGTTGTTTCAGTAACCGCCCTTGTTTTCACATACATGTTCTGCAGATTATGCCATCTCCATATCACAGTATGACATTAAGTAGGGTCAGCAATCCACTGGATCAACCAGTAATGTATCAGACACACATAGGAGGTATGAGCAGCAGACAGGAAAGATGAACCACATATGTGGATATTCCTTGAAGCTCTGTACAGTTGGTAGGTGTGTTCTGTAGGTTTGGCCACAGTGCTATACAGATGAACAACAGTAATGTTTACATGGGAGCAGTGTGCTGTAGGTGAAGGGTCACCAACAAATAAAAACACTCACATATCTGAGTGGTGTAAATTTGTAGTTACAGTAAGTTGAAAGGTATGCACTGCATGATGTTGAGGACCAGTCCAGAGTGTGTCTGTTTCGGTCTGAGTGTGTCATGACTGTCATCTGTTGCCTAATGTGAGGTCTGTGGAATGCATCTGGGACACCTCACATGTGTGTGTGTGTGTGTGTGTGTGTGTGTGTGTGTGTGTGTGTGTGTGTGTGTGTGTGTGTGTGAGACTGAGTGTATGAGAGTGTGAGAGAGTGTGTGTGAGAGTGTGAGTGTGTGTGCCACCAAACTTTATAGTGCCGATAGTAATGTACATATGTTGTCTTTTTCTCACAGGTGGCCATTGTGATCTCAATCCCTCCTGCTGGGTAAGTGATATCACTTTGTTTGGCGACTCTGATTATTATGATACCAATAATGAAGACACAGGTGGGGTTGTCAGAGGCTGCAGCTGTGTCATTGGTTGGCCTCCAACCTATATCAACCTCATCCCTGCACAAAGTCACAATGCCCACCCATTCCCCGTCACCAATGGCCATAATAGAAGGACAGATGGGTGCTGGCACAGAACATGCAAGTGTAGTGACTATGGCAAGTGAGCACCCAGGCAATGGCCATAGTCAGAGTACTGACAAGGTCCCACACAGGCAGGCAGGCAGGGGTGCTCAGAGGAGAATGGCTGCCTGTCCAGCCCATGTTGGAAGTGCCAATGCTGCAGTAAACAGGCATATGTTTCAGTCCGTAATGGATGCACAGGCACATAATGAATGTAACACTAGACAAGTGTGCAGGCTGCTGGAAGAACATCTCCCTGGTACCCGTGGAAATTTTCACAATATCATTCCAGCCATATGTGAGATAGCAGATAGACGGTGGGGTCATGTTGTGGTTCTCCTCCACCATGGAGTATCTGTGCTTGAACATATGGCAGATGGGAGGCAGCGGCCACGTGAAGGTAGCTCAGAACCACAATCATCTGGGAGTGCACATGGCCATGCACCATCTCATGGTCCTGGACGGTCCCAACAAGTCTGCAGATCCAGCAGACATACATCACCATCAGGGAGAAATACTATCTCCGGCCTTATCAGTGGTAGTGCTCATGATACCCTTGGCAGATCAGTTCCCCATGTCTGTGGCCAGAGGCAGTGAACTGTACACTCTGCCATATATGGGCCCCAGATGACCAGAAAACATCAGCATAGGGCAGCCACATGGCGTGACTGTGTGCACACACACGTGCACACACACACACACACACACACACACACACACACACACACACACACACACACACACACACACACATCACAATCACAATAAACTCACCTACACACACGCACCACAACTGCAGAGGCCATGCCATTCCCATACCCCAAACACACACCCATACTGTCAAACAAATAGTGCAGCCTAGGGCTCTGGCAAAACCACACAACAACCTGTACATATGATGAAACCTGTGTCAGATCCCTGACATCCAAAACATCACTGTAGGGACATGCAAATATGGATCTGATGCACAAGGTGAACTTAATTGTATGTAAGTATTTGTAAGGGGTACTTATCAGAGTGTGTATACAGTTTAAGCCATGATGCATTATTGCTATTCTTAATGCTGAGTGAATGTGTTCTCACATGGTGTATCCTGTTTGTGTTCTAGGCCTCTGTGTGTCACCAGGATTAGGCCCTGCAGCAAGTCCAAGGGGTATGGCAGTGCAGTAACACATCAGCCACGTCATAGGCAAGGTACAGCTGTATCTGCATGAATTTCACAGGTCTGTACAACAGTGGTTACATATGCTTCACAGATTATAGGGCTGAGGGTTTTATATAGGTTTATGGTGATTGACAGCATCTGTGTCAGAGTGGAGAATGGTAAGTGTGGTGGTTTGGACATATTTCCCTTTATTCATCAAACAAACCACTGAGATTAGTACACACACACACACACACACACACACACACACACACACACACACACACACACACACACACACACATATTTGGCAGTACTGCAATCCATTGGTTCCTAGCTTCATAGGTGTGTAGTAGGTGAATGGCCATGAAGACTCTACAGGCTAGCCAAAGAAAATACTCTGACATTAGGCCACATGAAAACAGTACCCAGTGTGGGTAATGAATGTACTCACTGGAGTAATCCCCAGGGGTGGGTATTGTATTCCCCATCCATTAATCCAGATGTATATTGTGGATGGCCAGTGATGTGCATTACTTCACATGTATGTGATTTATATTCCGTACCATGGACAGTGTCTGGATTGTGAACCTATCCCATAAGCATGTTTTTTGGAGTGTGGGCATGTGCTTGAGGTATCTGGGGCATGTTGTGTGGACAGAATGGGATCTTCTGATGTAGCATTCCTGACCCAGTTTGGTGAGACATGGCTGTATAACTCAGGCAGTGGTTGCACCTACATAGACAGTATGATACAGAGATTCATTGGAGTTATAGGAGTCTGTACATACAGGGCATGTGTGTAAGGCTTGGTATTATCTTTGTGGGGTACATTTGTAGCTTCTACAGTTTTTGCAGGTGTCCAGTGGTGTAAATCACAAAAGGGGCACTGTACACATTGATTGGGCTACTGAGGGGATGGAACAGGGTGCCATGTCCTTTTACTTGCTGGAAAACACACACTCAGTCAGGAAATGTAATACATCAAGATACTTTCTGATGTCCGTAGCACTGTTGTGGTTGACAGGCATGTAGTCCACTGCAATCACACCATGAGTGCTATCTGTGAGGCAATTTGCTGGAGAACTACTTGTACAGTGGTTGCTGCCTAGCCAAGTGTGTTTGTGTATGATCTGTGGGTGAAGAGTGGTCTCTGAGCATTAGAAGAGTTGCCTATATTGTTCAGTAATCCATACTGTCACATAGTCATTGCACATGGCACTAGACATTTAGGGCTGTGGATTGTCTACACCAACCTCTACGGTGTTTGACAACTCTTGGTCTTGTAATGTGGACATTGGGACATTTACTAGGTCCTCAATATAAAAATGTAGAAAAACCCACCCCTCATTGGATCCTGTTATCCCACACCAACAGCTTTACACATTTATTGCATGCGCCACAGAGCTTATATACTGGAGAGCTGCCCAAAGGTATCTTTGAAGGTGAGTGACATCAGCAGCAGTGCTAAAGGAGGGGTGAGGGAAGTGTAGTAATTGTGAATGGCCACAAACACAGGTGTCTACAAAGACACACACACTCTCTCACACAAACACACACATTGTCACAGTTGCCAGGACCAGGATTAGAACTCCTACCTAACTAGTTTGCTACACTATAGTATTATGCAGTTATCACAAGCACCATGGAGGTTATATGCTAGACAGCTATCCAAAGGTATCTTTGAAGGTGACTGACATCAGCAGCAGTGCTAAAGCAGGGGTAAGGGAAGTGCAGTAAGTGTGAATGACCACAAAATCAGATGTCTACAAAGACACACACACTCTCTCACACATTTTCTTAGCTGCCAGGACCAGGATTAGAACTCCTACCTAACTAGTTTGCTACACTATAGTATTACACAGTTATCACAAGTGCCACAAAACATATATGGTGGAGAGCTGTCCAAAGGTATTTTTGAAGGTGAGTGACATCAGCAACAGTGCTAAATGAGGAGTGAGGGAAATGTAGTAAGTGTGAATGACCACAAAATCAGGTGTCTACGAAGACAAACACACTTTCACAGTTGCCAGGACCAGAATTAGAACTCCTAACTAACAAGTTTGCTACACTATAGTATTATGCAGTTATAAGCACCACAGAGCTTATATGTTGGAGAGATGTCCAAAGGTATCTTTGAATGAGAGTGACATCAGCAGCAATACTGAATAAAAGGGTAAGGGAAGTTTAGTGTGTGTGAATGGCCTCAAACACATTCATCTAGAAACATACACACTCACACACAACTGAACATTTGACAGGACTGAGATTACAACTGCTACAAGGATACTTATTTGGACTGTAGTGTCACAGAGTTATCATAAGCACCACTGAGACTATAGGGCTGGGGGATAACCAAAGGTATTTCTACAGTGAATGACATCAGCAAATCATGTGATATAGGCCAATGGGATGTGTACTGGGTGGGAAAGGCCTCATAATGGGATTCTCTCTGTCACTGTCTTTCTCTTCCCCACGTATCTGTGTATGTATGTTTGATATATTATATTATGTCGGCCTTAGATATGTGTGAGTATTCCTATCCAGTGTGTGTGTGTGTGTGTGTGTGTGTGTGTGTGTGTGTGTGTGTGTGTGTGTGTGTGTGTGTGTATGTATGTGCATGAAGTACCAATGGTGTACAATTTGGTGTGTATGCACAGACAGCTGTGAATAACCGATATATGTAATCCACTGTGTTGTGAAACATGGGCTACATTTCTCTAAGTGTAGGAGTATGCCCAGTATCATCTTCTGTATTGAGTGTGAGCATCCATTCCAGGGAGGGTTGGACTCCAGTTCAGGGTTTTGTGTGCTACAGCTACAACTAGCAAACTGTTTCTGCAGGATATCTGTAGATAGGTTGCCAATATGGAGACACAATGTGCATAACATACGGGCGATACTGTAACTATTGCTGTCTGTGCTGCATGTGTGACATGTTTGGTTGTAGCATAGATTTTCTGACATATGTACTGTTTTACACTGTGATGTATCATGTCAACTACTGGCAGTTATTATTCTTTGTTCACAGTTATTGACCAGTGAAATACAGGATGAAGGAAGCTGAGACCAATATTCTGAGGCATATAGACTACACATTCTGGCACACACCTGCCATTGTGGAGGGGTAGCTACAGACAATAGTCTGCTGTTTCTGTGTAAATGGTCCAGAACCTTGTTAGCATGCTGGCTGGGGATCCCCTCTTTGTGATTTTCTCAACTGCATGGAATGGCCATACCCCACTGGGGCCATACCTTTCATCTATACAGACATACCCAGGTTATCCAGAGGCAGGACTCATATATCTGGTCAATTTACCTTCACATTGTGGTTTACAAGCATTTTCGTGGCTATTCATTCATGGCTTGCAGTCAGGGAGTAGTATGGGTGGACTTTAGGGAATCTGACTTCACACACTCCATGGCATGCATGCTTCTACACCCCCCACTACTCTGTTATTCTCTCCTCTTCCTAACAGTATTTAAGCAATATCTCAGAGGTATCACTATAGTTGGGCCTTTATCCCAGTAGTATCTCTGGCCTGGAACTTAATCCTTGCAATAGGACATGGGGAGGCATGCTAGTAGCATTGGTCAACATGGCCTTGCATTTGCTTTCTGTTTACTGTGTTAGGTTGTTAGTTGGAACCCCTTGACAGTCCCTACATTGGCACTAGGGGTGAGACATGGGCCTTTGCCAGTGGTCTGTAGGCCATTTGAGAGTGCTGCAGGCCATCTGTTACTACATTTCTACATCGGATTGTGGGGGGGGGGGCACACCTGCAGACTTTAAACACTTGCAATGACTGTACTGGTATTTCAGTTACTCTGCTGGCTTCCATTTCATATTATATTGTGACCTATCATGAGAAAGGAGGCATATCAGTAGAGTACACATTAGATCTTAATGTCATAAATTTCAGTTTCAGACCTCTTACCCTTCAGAACTCGAATGCAACTGCTAGACATGTTGTAGTATATCTGTGTAGGTCTGATGGGGGGCTGTTCACCATTGCCATCATTTGGGAGCCTTAGCCCAGCCTTTCTTTATGGTAATCTATACCTGTCCTGCTGTGTGAGGCTGGTGGTGGGTATGTGACCCTCACTGACATCCATGTCTCTGACCTATTGACACCCACAGTTATTTAGGCCATGACATGTACTACGGTGGGGGTTGTCATCTTCTGTAGTGCTGTCTAGTATGTTGACACCAGTATTTATTGTGAATTTCCTGCTGTCCCATATAGCTGTCTGCTGCTATCCCATTCAGCCACCCAATTCCCTTGCATGCTTGCATCCATATCATACATGCAACTATAAGAGCATACTACTTCATTCAGTAATTGATATGAAGGGTGACTTACCTTGTTGCTGGGCCAGTATTGAGGATGGTGCTGGAGGGCTGACTATGTTGGATGCATGTTATACACTCCCTATACATGGTAAAGCACAGGTAGTGTCATGTTTGGCATCACTTTTACTGTATGTTTGAGTCAGAGCGAGGTATCAGTCCCTGTGTCCCTACAGTGTCAGCGTGTGTGGTATGCATTACCTCTGTCAAGACCTGGGCATACTGGGCATGACTCCTTCTGCCTACAGGGCAGGCTATGGATGTTCATCCTCTGAGTCCCTCTGTGCCTGTGCTAGCCTTGGTAATGGTGGTGGGCTATGTGGCCCTGCCCCATGCTGTTTCTGCTGCAGCTGTTTCCACAGAATCATATTGTGTAGCATGGCACATACTATGAACATTTGTGTACATGTAGCTGGAGAGTTCTGCAAGGCTCCACCGGATATGTCAAGGCAGCAGAACCGTGACTTGAGCATCCAAACACATGCTCTACAATGATCCTGGTTTGTGCGCGTGCCTCATTATGGTGTTGTTCGAGTGTGTGTGCATTTCTGATGGGTGTCATCAGCCACGGTTCCAGTGCATAGCCAGCATATCCCAGTAGATGACCATATGGGATGTCCCCACTGGAAAATCCCTGATTGAGCTGTGAGCAATGCCAGATGTGGGAGTAGTGATAGTTTCCAGGGCTGCCAGCACAGACATTCATGATAATGCCCTGGCCATTGCGCATGATTTGGCACGTGATGGAGGGGAAGTCCTTCTGATTTATGTAGACTCAACCCCACTCACCGGGTGGTACTTTGATGTGGATGTGAATACAGTCTATAGCCATAACTACCTGATGGTATTCTGCTATATGGTGGAAGAGATGCATGCTACTGGTCAACGCCACATGGGTTGTGGGGAAATAAATGTGCTCATTGGCATGTGGTGTCATGGCATCCAGGAATACCTTGATTTAAAGCTTCACTGACATCAGGCTGGTTCTCTTGGACCCACCTCTCTGTTTGAGTCTTTTGCAATTGGTTAGGGTACCTGTCAGTAACTCCCCCTTTAGCCCCGCCATTAAAGGAAGAGACAAAAGAAATTTTAAATCAAGGTATTTCCACTTCTGGTTCTTCCTTAGCCGAGTCTGAAGTATAGTAGGACAACACCAATGATATTTTAGACTGTTTTAATGATGAAACAGTTGTTAAATCCAAATTTTTTTTTTTTTCAAAAAAAGGATTTAAAACTACTCAAGCCGAAACCAATGAGAACAAGGGCACAAACAGCTTCGGACTTGTCCACGGACACATAAGTAACTGTACGAACAATAATTCTTCTGATGTTTTAAACTTGTCTAACTTTGTTTTAAATGAAAAGCACATTAAAGTCCTGAAATTGGGACTTCAGTTTGTACCTACTAGGAGAGCAGACACTGTAAGTATGTTGCTTGAGTTGAAAAAATTTACTCGTAAGTCAAATTTAAATTTTATTTTAAATGATGTTCCAAAGCATGGCTCTATTTTTTCAAAACCTTCAGCATTTAATCCAGCGTTACATTGTACATTAAAAGTTTTAGAGAATGTATGTGAAGAAGAAATTAGAAATGGTTAAGAGAATGTTGTACCTTTTAAGAAACATTTTAATTTAACTACAGAAGAAAAAAGAGCATTGTGTGAATTAAGACAAGCTCATGATCTTAGAATCATGATAAGTGATAAAGGGGGGACATTAGTGTTAGTGAACTGAGTTAGATATGTTGAAATGATGCAAAATTAATATTAGACATACAGAAGAGTTTTAACAAAATTCATGATTTTCTCTATGACAATTTAATGTGCAAAGTTATAGATTTTGATGTTTACAATTTTTGTGTAATAGAAAAAACAAAAATTGGCACTTTATTCAGAATTCCGAAAGTGCATAAAGATCAAGTTAACCCTCCCTTCAGACCAACTGTGTCTTCCTCTTACAGTGCCACTGAAGGAATCTCTTTGGTAGTTGACTCTGTTTTAAACCCTTTATTCCAGAAATTGGATTCTTATGTGCAAGATTCTTGGGACTTTTAGGATAATATGAGACAATTTTTGAGCAATTTTCTTTTTGATTCAGACAAGTTTGTTATGTTAACAGTTGATGTCACAGCCTTGTTCACCTCGATTCCCCATGATGAGGGTGTTGAATATGTAAGATAGTTGCTCAGAGTGAGAACTAACTTAGACAATGTTAAAATCAACTTTCTATTTGAGTTATTAGACGTTTTGTTAGATATTTTTTTCCTTTTTGAAAGCAAATAATATAAACAGATTAAGGGTGTAATGATTGGGTCCCCAGCTGCTCCCTCTTTTGCAAACGCAGTTATGAGTTGATGGGAGAGTACTGTTTTAAAAGAGTTTTTCACAGAATTCAAGATAGTCTATGTGACAACCGTGCCCTGGCCCAGCAATCAAAGAGCCTCAGTCCTCACCACTAATACCAGGGAGGGTGTCTCCTAGAAGAGGAAAGGATAACTAATATACACAGTAAAGTACAATTTCCCTTAAGTGCATGCTGAGATCACAGTCAGTCTGGGGCTGGTTGTTCCCTTGCTCACCAGGTACCCAATAAGACTCCCCACTGGCACAGCTATAGGGTCCAGGTCTCAGCCTAACTGGGCAAGTTAAAACCTACAGTACCCCCTCTGTCCAACCAGTGCTTCGTGTCCCTGCCAAGTAGCTGACTCAACACACATACGCACACTTTGAGAAAAGTAATTAAACTACTTCACAGACACTTCTGGGAAAGGCTGACACAGATTCTCCAACTGTGCCCCTTTACCCAGACTATATGGTAGTAATTACTGCCACCACCCAGTTAATAAAATCAGCTACAAAAAGGTCCTAAAAAGGGTGTCCAATTATTACTGTGCAATATTAATATTCAATGGTAGTATGACTAACAGTCAAGGCTTACTTTAGAGTGGCCTATTACAATAACCTCTATATAAATATGCAATGTACTCTAGAGCTTATCTCTACACAAACCAGCCACAGGTAGAAGGTTTTAAAAATATTTAATAATAAATAATTAAAACACAAGTCAAAACTACTACATCACAGAGATATCTAAGAGTACAGAGATCACACAGAAACTTAAAATAATACAGTAGGACAGGTCTAATTTCAAAGAAAAACACCTAATTAATCTTTACTACCTTTAACTATTCCTACATGAAATCACAGTGCTAGAAACTTACATGTGAGCTTAAGCAGAGTGCTGGTAAGTTAGATATCAAGATCAAAATGTTATTTTCTGCTCTCTTGTGAGAAATAGCATTTAAACATTACTAACAAACATGTCTCTAAGGCCCTCCCAAAATGACATCATTTTTGACACTTAGGTTTTCCCAGTATTCATATTGCATCATCTAAACACCTGGTCTGAGTTCTCAGGCCACAAACTGCATTATTTAGCAATCTAACACCTGCACAGAAACTTACAACAATAGAAGACATTTCACATGTACATGCTAGCAGAAACCAAAGCAATAAAGCACCTTCCACATGTAAATTCTGATCATAAACATTAGCCTTAAAACAATGGGCATGAAACCTTCATCCAACCACCCTGGGGATGACTTGTAAAACATTAAAGAGATTCATAGGATCTTTTCAATTTCAAAAGACACATTTGAAATGCTTGGCTTAGTTTTCCATACAGTAGATGGCAATGTTGCAACAATCTTGAAGTTCACATTTTACACTGTTTTCTTTCATTTAAAAACACAAGCCTGTATTTTACATTTACTTATACAGTTGATAGAATTATGTATCAAATTCTATTTGACTAGGCTGGCAGCCTTCGCCCTTCTCTCCCCAATCATCACATCTCGTCCCCCCGGGGAACTCAAGCAAGTTTTTCAAGTGCCCTTTGAGAAACATCGCTTGAGAGTGTCAGATCTATCTGGGTGTACCTCACCCCGTTCCCTGTCTTGAGAGCCCATCTGCACTGGCATTGCTACTCCCACTGCGGTGCTGCACTGACATATCATATGCTTGCAACCCCAGACTCCATCTTAGCAACTTGGCATTTTGCTGACTGGTTCTGTTTAACCATGTTAGAGGGTTGTGATCTGTCATCACAGTGAATTTTCTTCCATACAGATAAGGCTGAAGTTTTTGTAGCACCCACACTATAGCTAGACATTCCTTTTCTACAGCTGCAAAGCATTCCTCCCTGGGTTGGAGCCTATGACTGAGATAAACCACTGGGTGCTCTTTGCCCTCTGAAAAAATCTGGCTAAGCACAGCCCCCACCCCATAGTTTGAAGCATCCACCTGCACAACAAAGTATTTGCTGTAGTTTGGACTGGATAACACAGGGGGTCCTCCCAAAGCTTCCTTTATCTTCTGAAATGCCTGTTCACATGCTGGGGTCCACACTACCTTATCTGGCCTGTTCTTCCTTGTCAGGTCTGTAAGGAGAGCAGCTATGGTACTATAATTGAGAACAAACTTTCTGTAGTACCCTGCTGTCCCCAAGAATGCCCTCACCTGATTTTTGGTAACAGGTGCAGACCATGCCTGAATGACTTCCACTTTGGTAGGTTCTGGCATTATCTTACCACTCCCCACTCTATGTCCTATGTAGGAGACCTCTGCCATACCCACCTGACATTTGCTTGGCTTAACGATCAATCCTGCTCTCTGTAGTCTGCCCAGCACCTCCCTGGCATGCTAAAGGTGCTCTTGCCAGGAATGGCTGTAGATAGAAATATCATCTATGTAAGCAAGGGCAAACCCTCCTTTTCCTGCTAAGATATGATCTACCAGCCTCTGGAAAGTTTCTGGAGCATTCTTCATCTCAAAGGGCATCTTTGTGAACTCATACAAGCCAAAAGGAGTCACAAAGGCTGACTTTTCTCTAGCACTGGGAATCAAGGGCACCTGCCAGTAACCCTTGGTAAGATTAACAGTTGTAAAATACTTAGCGCCACCCAGCTGCTCTAGGGTCTCCTCTGTCCTAGGCATGGGGTAAGCATCTGACGCTGTGTGGCTATTTAATTTCCTGTAATCCACACAGAACCTGGTGCTGCTATCCTTATTTGGTACCAACACCACTGGTGAGGCCCAGAGACTGTTGGAATCTTGAATCACCCCTAGCTCCAACATCTCCTCTACCTCTTCCCTCAGAGTCTGTTTGACTCCCTCAGGCACCCTATAAGGGGCCTGCCTAATAAACCTTTGAGGTCCTGTATCCACCTGGTGCTGCACCAGGTGTGTGCTCCCTGGTTTCCTGGTGAACATGTTCCCAAACTCCTGCAACACTGCTCGGATTTCTCGATCCTGGGTAGGAGATAGCTGCTGGGACATTGCTACCCCTTCCACTGAGGTGTCAGCCCGAGCCTCACTGAGGAGATCAGTCACAAGATCTCTCTCAGACTCCTCCTGCTATCCACTGCAAATGCTCAGCACAAGGGCCTCCATATCATGGTAAGGTTTCATCATGTTAACATGGTACAATTTGTGCCCCTGCCATATGCCTAGCACTTCCACCATGTAGTTAACATCACTTACCTTTCTTACCACCTTGTAGGGTACCTCCCAAGCTGATTGCAACTTGTTGTGTCTGACAGGAATGAGAACCATCACCTTCTGCCCTACAGCATACTCTCTAGCTCGAGCATTCCTGTTATGCCACACCTTTCTCTGTTGTTGGGCTTCTGCCAAGTTGTCCTGGGCAAGGCCCATGAGTTCGCTGAGCCTTGTCCTGAGGTGCAGAACATATGCCACAACAGATTCCTTCTGAGACTCACACTCACCTTCTCACTAATCTCAAATTAAATCTAGAGGTCCCCTCACCCTATGCACATACAGCAGCTCAAAGGGTGAAAAACCTGTGGATTCCTGGGGAACTTCTCTGTAAGCAAACAACAGATGGGGCAAATATTTGTCCCACTCCCTCTTAAACTGATCTGCAAATGCCTGTAGCATGGACTTGATTGTAGAGTTTAACCTCTCAACAAGACCCTTAGTCTGGGGATGGTAGGGTGTGGTCTTCATGTGCTTCATCCCACAGTATTTCCACAGACAAGCCAGCAGGTCTGACATAAAATGGCACCTCTATCAGACAGTATTTCCTTTGGGAAACCTACTCTGCTGAAAATCTCTAGCAAAGCATTTGCCACCTTCTTGGCCTCAATGGAGGACAAAGCCACTGCCTCAGGGTATCGTGTAACATAATCTACTATCACTAAGATATACTTTTTCACCTGTGGAACTTGGTGTACTCAGAGGACCCACAATATCCATAGCTACCCTCTGATATGGCTCCTCAATCACAGGCAAAGGCATCAAAGGAGATCTCGCCTTGTCTCCTGCCTTGCTTACCTTTTGGCACTGTTCGCAGTTCCTGCAGTACCCTGTTACATCACTGGAAATTCCAGGCCAATAGAAGTTCTGCATAATATGCCTCTTTGCACGTTTTATGCCTATATGACCTGCAAAGGGAATATCATGGGCTATGGCTAGCACCAGATGGTAAGCTCTAGGCACTACCAACTGCTGTACTCTCTCACCTTCTAGCCCTCCCTCAGGGGTCCACTCTCTGTACAGTAACCCTTTGTTCCAGTATACAGATTCCTCTTTCCCTTGAGAATCAGGTGCCTCCCTAGCTACCTGCCCCAGGCCTTGCAATGTAGGGTCTGAGAGCTGAGCCTGTCTCAACTCCCTCCTTGTAACCCTTCCCAGCTCCCCTTCCACCGGAAGTCTGGCATCCTCTGACAGTGGTGCCTCACTGTCAGCCTGGGTACTACTACTCACCTCTACCTTTGCAGTTACCCTGTCCAAGGGAACATCAGTACCCACAAGCAGCTGTGGCTCACATTCAGTCTCACTGCTACAGCATAGCTAAATCCCTGAAGTAACCACCTCAGCTGTCCTGGCTGCAAGTATGCAGTCTGTCTGGGTTTCCCCAAGACTACCAGTCCCACATGCTTGTCTCCTAGTCTTACTGAAATAACTGCATAAGTACATAGTACTGCCTCATCCAAATCCTTCCCTCTCAGGACATCTGCAGGATGATAGTTCCATACCCCTGTTGTCTCAAGACAACACACTGTTGGCATTTTGTCTTTCCCACTTACTGGCTCTTTCACCTTTTGTTCACCACCTTGCCTCTGTGGACACCTGTATGCCACATGTCCCCACTGATTGCATTCAAAACATTTAACCCTAGCTCCTGGACGTGTACCTGGACTAGTGGCTTCCCCTGCTACTGGTGGATTCTGTTGGGGCAGACTGTGCTCCCCACCATGGGTTCCTTTAGTCCCATGAGCAGTACTGAGGGTCCCTTTCTTGTACAGGGCTGCCCTGCTTGCTAGATATAGGTCTCCCTTCTTCCCCAACTCCTCTGAAGTAGCACACTGTTTATCAGCTAACCTGATCCTCATGTCCTCAGGCAAAGTGCTAAGGGCTTGTTCCCTTACCGAAAGGTCTGCCAGCCCTTCAAAAATGGTGACCTGACATCCACTCACCCAGCTATGAAAATAAGTGCTCAGTTCAACAACATAGTCACATACATTTTCATCTGCCTTGCGTCCTTGCTTACGAAACTTTTTCCTATACATTTCAGGTGTTAGCTTAAAACATTCTAATAAATGTATTATTACAGCAGTATAATCAAAACAGTCAGTGTCATGCATTTGTTAAAGAAGTTGCAGCTTTACCATGGAGTAAGGGGGTCAGGAACCATACCAAGAGCCTTTGATCAACTTCATACTGTTTACATACCCGCTCAAACATATGAATGAAGCTATCAAAATTATCCCCTCTTTAAACTGTGGAAGAAATTTACTGACCATTTGTGCTTCTGGGGTCCAGTTACTCCCTTCCCCTTTACCTCCATGACTCTGGCAAAGAGTCAGCATTTCCCTCTCATGCCTCCTCTGCTGTTTATTTTCTTCAGCTTCTAGGCTCCTCATTCTCTCTGCTGCTTCTAGTTCCATACGCCTGACCTCCAACTCAAGTCTCTTTAGCTCCAGCTGGATTTTTAAGTCCTCTGCAGAAAGGTTGAGCTGTCCATTCTCCGAGGATATTGTATCTCCACTGTTAGTCTGATTGTCCGCCAGGCTGCTGTTTTCTGATTCAGCTGTAACCAAGGCTTTAATCAGGTCTGCATTAGTCAGATTTACATGCACCAGTCCCCTAGCCTGGCACATATCCACCAGCTGGCTCCTTGTCAGCTTTCCATACTATTCTGCTGACATACTGCCTGCTCAGCCTGACTAACACTAAGCTAACAAAATAAATAAAACAATTGTGATCTGAACTCTGATTATACACTGCGTGGCTGTTTTAGAGTACAAAACACTTTTAGAGATCACTGTATATAAGCTACAGGAATTTGCTCTACCCGTACCACTACAAGTCAATTAGTATGTGAAGTAGATCCCACCACTGCCAAATACTTGTGACGACCGTGCCCTGGCCCAGCAGTCAAGGAGCCTCAATACTCACCACTAACACCAGGGAGATTGTCTCCAGGAAAGGATAACTAATACACACAGTAAAGTACAATTTCCCTTAAGTGCACACAGAGATCACAGTCAGTCTGGGGTTGGTTGCTCCCTTACTCACCAGGTCCCCTGTAAGACTCCCCACTGGCACAGTTATAGAGTCCAGGTCTCAGCCTAACTGGGCAATCTAAAACCTCCAGTACCCCCTCTGTCCAACCAGTGCTTCATGTCCCTGCCAAGTAGCTGACACAACACACACACACACACACACACACACACACACTTTGAGATAAGTATTTATACTACTTCACAGACATTCCTGGGAAAGGCTGACACAGATTCTCCATCTGTACCCCTTTACCCAGACTATATGGTGGTAATTACTGCCACCACCCAGTTAATAATATCAGCTACAAAAAGGCTCTTAAAAGGGTGTCCAGTTATTACTGTGCAATATTAATATCCAATGGTAGTATGACTTACAGTCAAGGCTTACTTTAGAGTGGCCTATTACAATAACCTCTATATAAATATGCAATGTACTCTAGAGCGTATCTCTACACAAGCCAGCCACAGGTAGAAGATTTAAAAAATATTTAATAATAAATAACTAAAACACGAGACAAAACTACTACACCACAGAGATATCTAAGAGTACAGAGATCACACAGAAACTTAAAATAATACAGTAGGACAGGTCTGATTTCAAAGAAAAATACCTAATTAACCTTTACTACCTTTTAACTATTCCTACAAGAAATCACAGTGCTATAAACCTACATGTGAGCTTAAGCAGAGTGCTGGTAAGTTGGATATCAAGATCAAATGTTCTTTTCTGCTCTCTTGTGAGAAATAGTATTTAAACATTATTAACAAACATGTCTCTAAGGCCCTCCCAAAATTGCATCATTTTTGACACTTAGGTTTTCCCGGTATTCATACTGCATCATCTTAACAACTGGTCTGAGTTCTCAGACCACAAACTGCATTATTTAGCAATCTAACACCTGCACAGAAACTTACAACAATAGAAGACATTTCACATGTACATGCTAGCAGAAACCAAAGCAATAAAGCACCTTCCACATGTAAATTCTCATCATAAACTTTAGCCTTAAAACAATGGGTATGAAACCTTCATCCAGCCACCATGGGAATGACTTGTAAAACATTAAAGAGATTCATAAGATCTTTTCAATTTCAAAAGATACATTTGAAATGTTTGGCATGGTTTTCCATACAGTAGATGGCAATGTTGCAACAATCTTGAAGTTCACATTTTACAGTGTTTTCTTTCATTTCAAAACACAAGCCTGTATTTTTAATTTATTTATACAGTTGATAAAATTATGTATCAAATTATATTTGACTAGGCTGGCAGCCTTCGCCCATCTCTTCCCAATTGTCATAGTCTATTACAAACATGTTGTGGATGACTTGTTTTTTTATTTTAGAAGGAGACAATCAAGCAGCAGAACAACTTGTTAAATTACTTAATTTCAAGTCTGATTTTCTAGAATTTATTAAGGGTGATATAGGATTTTGAATTAATTTTTAGAGGTTCATTTAGAATGGAAGAATGAACAAAAAGCTTTTACAAGTAGTATACATAGGAAGAAGACATTTACCAATAGTTACTTAAATAATAAAAGTAACGATCCTATGTTTATGAAGAAAAACATTCCTAAAGGCCAGTTCATCCAGGTCAGTAGGATGACAAGTGATGATAGTCAATTTCATGAGGAAATTCGACTCATGAAATGTTTATAGACAGAGGCTATGATCAAAGATGGTTAGAACTAACTGCCTAGGACATTAGTCTAAAAAGACAAGAACTGTATCCCCCAATACTTATATATGGATTTAATAAGAAATCCAAAGAAATAAATCATTTAGGCCACAAGAAGTTGAAACTTTCCTACAATTTGGACATGACAGTAGATAGTCCCTTAATAAAAAGCATAATTCATAAAAACTGGAAAATTTTAGAAGGGTTGTTGTTGTGTCTTTCGGCTTTTCCCAGTTAGGGCTTGCCACAGCGGAACTCTGGTCTGCTAATGATTGGCGGTAGATTCCTATTGCAGCATTACAACACAAAGTGCCCCCCCCATTAATTTGCTTACTAACAAAACCAAAGGAATGTTTAAGTGTGGCACGTGTAGATGGTGCTGGTTTATTTTAGAAGGACCATTTGCCTTGGTTACTGGTCACTCAAGAAAGTTAGAAGTCCCAGGACATTTTACATGCAAAACTGAAGGGGTGGTTTATATCAGTCTATGTAGTGGTTGCTCTGCTTTTTATATAGGGATGACAACTAGAGCATTATATGAGAGAATCCGAGAACATCAGTATGCCATTAAAAAATCAGAAAAGAACAACGCTTTGTATAATCATCCTGTTGAATGTGGGAACTATAAGAAGTTTTTGTTTACTATTCTAGAACATGTTTATCCTGATCTAAAAGGTGGAGATTTCAAAAATATGAGTGAACAGAGGGAGACATATTGGCAAATTAAACTAAAAGCTGACAAAAAACTGGGTTAAATGAGAGCATCAATATTAAATGTTTTTTAAAAGATATGCAAACCAGCCCAGAAATTGAAAATGTTGAAACGCAGGTGCCCAGTAGGAAGGTAGCTGGAATAAAGAAGCTGAACCATGACAAAGTAAAATCTTCTTTTTTAATACAAAATGGTGAGCGCTTTCGCAATGGTAACCATTGCTTCATCAGACAGTTCGTTCAAACAGCAACAGCACTTAAATACTTTAATTCATTACTAAAACAATCAATCCTACCACTCAAAGTTAATTCAGCCCTCAGCAGTCAGTTAATTACTATGGTTACGTTTTGCCCTTAGTTAATTGCTGAAGTCAGAAAAACTCTGTTTAAAAACCACATGCACAAAATGTAAAGACAAGAACATGTGGATAAATATAAATACAATATATAAAAAGTCAATCCCCGGGATTCATGAACCTTGCGCCAGGCGCACGCATGGCGTAGGCGCCCCAACGCCAGACATGGCCGCCGAGCGATTCAGGTACGATCCAATCCCACGTGCACCACCGGCGTACGCCTGAGTTGCGCCGCCTCCGGCGTAGATATGTTAAACACCCCATGTGCGGTGTTGCACCATGCAAATGAAGGCAAATAGCGATTCACGAAGTGGCGCAGGCGTAGCATAATGGCACGGCAATGTAAACCAAAAAAAACGGTTTACATTCATCCAAACATGATATAGGAGTAATGGAAGGCTGCCAACGTCAGGTGTCATACAGGTGCAACATGCCAATGGGGAAAGACACCGAGAATGTCAAAAGAAAACATGCAGAAAACGTAAATAACAACATAAATGGTATGTACGCAAAAACCACAGCAGAACCCCAGGACATGTCCGTGGAAGGTGCGGAACAATGAAATAATATGACAATGTCATAAAAGAGCAGTATAAGACACATCAGCATCACAGCCACAATACACCATAGTATGCATGGAAAGCCACAACCACAGCCCAAGGGTTGCCAAGGAGTGGCGGTGGTGTCCGGCGCCGTAACCATGTATTAGTAGTCAATGCCATGCAAATGAGGCAGATAATACTGAATCGCAAAACCCCCGCCGGCGTAAGGCTGCACCAAACGGCGCAGTGGTAATACACCGAGGAGTGGCCTAGAGGGAATACATGTTAATTGCAGAGGGGTGTGTCACTGTAGGAGGAAGCACATTGGAGCCCAGCAAACATGGGCTGTACAACGCACATCACAGCATCAGCACCGGCGTGTGAGGAAATAGATGCGCTGAGAGTACAGAATGCGCGCACAGATGCATGTGCACGAGGATGACTACGTTCCCCAACCCAGTCATGTGACGGCCGCCCCGTCAACAACCACGGATACAGGAAGGTGATGCGGAGAATATGAGGAAATGCGGAAGCAGTGTAATTGGAGTCGTAATGAGCAATCAACACCAATCAACCCACGAAGGGCAATCGGCGGCAGCTGACAACTCTGCATGCAGAATCCCGCAAAACAGGAAAGGGGAGGCATATGAATGCAAAGAAAGTAGGGGATGTAGCAGAATTGCAAAGAGCGAAGAACCGATACAGCACAGCCAAGTAGAGGTAGCATAACGGCGGCGGCAGACAAAATGCATGAGATGCCATGTGCCTGCAGGATGCACTCCAGGAAATAGTAGGTGCAACGTGCAGAAACAGTAAAGTAAGGTGTAAAGCTAAACCAATGCAGGCAAGTGTAATGTAACACCAAAGGCAACAGCGTTGCAGTGCCAACGGTAAAGCACGGAAGATAACCCACAGATACGGCAGCACAGACACACCCAATGACATCACCGGGTGTACAGCACAACACTATAAAGTGTGAATGCCCACAACACACAGCGTGTATTCCCAGACACTGCATTTTAGGGTGTAAACACACGGGGAACTTTTAAAATGTATATGTTGGGTGCTGCCATGGCCGTGATGCATCGGCATGTGTTAGAGACAGACGGAGTTGTGGAGGAGGGTGCCGACAACTACCGTAGGCCTCAGAGGAGAAGGAGAGTGTTCAGACCAAGGGTGACCTACCAGGGGCTGCAAGACCTGGAGATAGTAGAGCGTTACAGGGTGGACAGGGACACGTTACAGCAAATAGTGGAGCTGTGCCAGCCACGCCTGAGAACAAGAGACAACAGAGGGGAGCCCATCCCAGTGGACACAAAGGTATGTGTAAGCTTGAGAATACTGGCAACAGGTACCTTTCAAAGGCCAACCGGGGATATAATGGGCATCTCACAGGCATCAGCATCCAGGGTACTACACCAGTTTCTGGATGCCATGTTACGACATGCCCATGAGTATATATACTTCCCCAGATCTCAGGAGGAGTTGGCTAGCAATATGCGCCACTTCCACCGTGTGGCACAATACCCGGAGGTACTGGGTGCGATAGACTGTACGCACATAGAAATCAAGTCACCACCCGGGGAGCAGGGTAGACACTACATAAACCGCAGGGGATCCCCCCCCATCAATTGCCAGGCCGTGTGCAAGGCGCGGGGCATTATCATGGATGTGTGTGCTGGCAGCCCTGGAAGCTACCACGACTCCCATATCTGGCATGCCTCACAGCTGTATCAGGTATTCGCCAGGGGACATCACACAAGGTCACCTTGTGGGGATGCTGGCTATGCACTGGAGCCGTGGATGATGACACCCATCAGAAATGCACACACACACATGCAAGAACGCCATAATGAGGCACACGCACAAACCAGAATAATCATAGAGCGTGTGTTTGGGATGTTGAAATCACGGTTCCGGTGCTTGGATACATCCGGTGGAGCCTTGCAGTACTCTCCAGGCACATGTGCCCACATATTCATAGTATGTGCTATGCTACATAATATGATCCTGCGGAAACAGCTGCTGCAGGGACATAATGGTGGAGGGCCACCAAGCCCGCCACAACTGCCAAGGCAAGCACAGGCACAGAGCGTTCAGCGCCATGAACACACTGTGCCAGCCCCAGTAGGCAGACAGAGGCGTACCCAATATGCCTATGCCTTGGCAAAGAGGGAACGTATAGCACATACTGTGACAGTGTAGGCCCCATGGACTGACACCTCCCTACCTGCACACACAGTAAAATGGACGGCACACAAACATGGCTGCCCGTAATGTGTACCGTATGGGCGGTCCCATGTGTGACTCCAACATAGGTAGCACCCAAACACTGCACACCCAACAGCCAGCGGAGCATGGAACGCCAACACCTCAACCGCACGTGGGTCCTACAGCAGACGGCGTAGCCGTATGCTGCCACGTTCGGCGCAAGGTGTCTACATATGTACATATGTGCATACACAGATATGGAGATAGATATCATTACACACGTAGAAATATATGTACACATACACAGATATAAAGTACAACAGGTTAAACAGGGAATCACAGGGATGCAAGGTTACAGAGAAGTAAGACACAAAATCTCTACATAGTAAACATAGTGAACGACAACCTACCTATCCGGGAGGGTGGACAGAGCAGGAACGCCACCCATGGAAAGGTCAACCCACCTAAATGCATATTCGCGAGTA
>NC_056741.1:682782751-682851679 GCF_019279795.1 Protopterus annectens | reverse complement strand
TTTTTTCACGGCTACCTGGCTGTGTACTCTCACTACTGCTTGTGACCATTATGGTTGCCACCTTTTCCAATGCCCATAGTGGGACATCTTTTGTGGAAACATCGGATTTTGCAGGACAACACATACCCACAGCAAGTAGAGATGACAGAACTTCACCTTTTTGCCATAATATACACTTATTCTCGTAGCATTTGGGTTCCTTATTCTGTTTCTTATGCCATGTATGTGTTTCATATACAAAATATATGTTTTATGCTACTATTAGAGGTATATTGAGGGAATATTTTTGTCCGGAAATCTCAGGTCATTTGCCATTTTTTGATTTTTGGCGGGACACAACTGTCAAATGAGGGACTGTCCATAGCAAAAGTGGGACAGTTGGTAACCCTAGTGACCATGGCCATGTCGCTACTAGGGTTGCCACATTTTCAAATGGCCAGGTGGGACATTTCGGGACTCACATCAGATTTTACAGGCCGACACATACCCACGGTCAGTACAAAGCATAGAACTTCACTTGTTTGCCTAAATAAAAGCTTATTCTTGCAGCAGTTTAGTTGCTTATTCTGTTTCTTGTCACATTTAGGTATTTTAGTTACGGAAATAACTATTTTATGCAACCATTACATAAAATATGGGATATAATTATGTCCTACAATCTTGCGACATTTGCGTTTTTAATATTTTTTATCGGGACACAACTGCCCATAGAGGGACTGCCCCTCGCAAAGTGGGACAGGTGGTAACCTTAGTCACTACTCTATGTCAGTGCGGGCTGACATGCTGCGGTACACCTTCTCTGGGTATGCCCACTGACAGTGCATTGCGGGACGAACACAGTATTATGCGTATCCTTTGTTCCTTGGACAGGTACACTTAGGGCTTCGTGGGTTGTGTTTGCTTCTCCGTTTTGGTGGGACGGGTACTATGTTGCATACTCTGCGTGCGTTTCATTCTGCACGGGCCCTGGCTGCTGCCATTACTATTATGGGCGGACTGTGGCAGTCAGCACTTTAGATTGCTCATCGCCTGCCGGCTTAGCCACGCCTCCGGACGCATCCTACTTGGGCTCGCTCACGTACACTACGCACGTGTCTGTGGTTGCGGCGCGCACTCATTACTATGCATATGGTGCTACTACGCCGACTATTCACTGCACCGCCGGCGCAGGCCTTACACCGGCCTTGCGCCGAGCTTCATGAATCCCGGGGAATGAATAAATACATATACTCATGTTCCCCATTTTGTAGCTACTTGTGTGTGTGGGTATAAATAAATATAAAATATATATAAATATATATATAAAAATATAAGCAGTACACACTCAACAACGTAATACATATATTCTGCCTAATAAATGCACATGTTGTCCACCTAGTAAATATATATGCTTTAATACATGCATCAACAAATGCTTGTCTTTATTGATATCTATGCTAGAGACAGCTAGAAGAAATACTGTCATATTGACCCAAAGCCCTGCATGTGTTTGTGTATTCTTCTCTTGTTAAAATAGTAGTATTATTTTTTATTTTAACCTTCTAGATTTTAGCACTGGCTTCAATGGAACACTATCATTCAAACCCAAACCTCTGTGTGCTCCTAAATGCAAAATCCATTTTGCTTCCATATTTTCAGTAGTATTGACTATGTCCACCATCCTATTGCTGACATTCTGAAGATGTAAAACCTGAAACAAAAATATATGGTCATCCCCCTTATCCAATGTATGCTTAGCCAAAGCACTATACAGTTTCCCTTTTCTAGTGCAGTAAAGGTGATCCCTTATCCATTCCCTAAGGTGACGGTTAGTTTTGCCAACATAGAAATAGAAACATGTTGTGCAGTGAGCTACATACACTACATTCTTAGTATTGCAATCAGTAGAATTCCTTAGCTCCCATAGACGCCCTGTTTCAGGATGCTTAATAAACCTTGATTCATCTATATAAATGTACTGTGTGCATTTTCCACATCTATGGGTACCATTCACTGTGCTATTCATCAGAGTAAGTATCCCTGGATAGCAAAGCTGCTGTTTCAGATTTTTCTTATTTCTAAATGCAAAATGTGGTTGTCCACCCACTATGTTGGTATTATCCTCATCTACTAACAACATATGCCAATTTTGTCGTATGATGGTTTCAAACCTTTTCACATCTCTTGTATATGGTAAAACCATTGGAATGTATGATAATACACTATTCCTGATACCTACCCTGTCACTGCCTGCTCTATCAGACTAGTAGGGCTTAGCTTTACCTTTCCTTTCTTTGTATACATTATGGTACACCTTATCAATTTCATGTTCACTATACCCCCTATTAATGAAACCTGTTCTTAGCTTAGTTAACTCATTTCTATACACTTCCTCTTGACAACATGGGCGAGATGTTCTCATTGCCTGACCTCTGATTATTTTAGGAGATATCTTAGGGTTATGCATACTGTTTCTGTGTAGAAAAGATGGTCTGTAACATTGTTTCCTATGTAATTTCATAGACCATTAGTCATTTTCTTTGTATATGGTAATGTCCAGGAAGTCTAAACTCATCTCAGAACAGTTCATCGTAAACTTTAAAAAGTCACTAGTAGTATTTAGGTGTGCATACAGGGATTTAAGTGGTTCACCATCATCTTTCCAAAAAATAAAAAGATCATCTATGAAATGCCTATAAAAGGCTATTTGGGGATTACCTAACAGATGTTCATATTCCCAATTAACCATAACCAGGTTTGCATATGTGTTGGCACAACTTGTGCCCATGGCAACCTGTGACAACTGCTTATAGCATATGCCATTGAACATAAATATGTTGTGCTCTAGTACCAATTCTAGTAACATACAAAGAAAGTCTATCTTAGTATTAGAGAAATTGCCTTGTCAACACTGATTTCACCATGCCTATCCCCTGGTCATTGGGTATACTTGTAAAAAAAGACACTACATCTAGTGTGGCCAGCATCCCCATATCTGTTGTTCCCATGTGCTTCACTGCCCCATAGAGGTCCACTAAAAACTGTTCTGTGTCTTTCAAGACATATGCATATTCATTGAGTGCTGTCTTCACTTACTTATCCAGGTATATAGAGATAGGTTCTGTTAGCCATCCTGCCCCTCCTACTATAGTTCAAAATTTCGGGTTATATGGGTCTTTGTGTATCTTGGGGAGGCCATGGATTTGAGGTATGAATGGATTTTTAACAGTAAAATAATTAAAAAGATCTTTACTTAATAGTTCCATACACATGCATTCATATAAGGTACTAGCAATCTGTTCACTCATTTCAAACACAATTGTTGTTGGTACTTCAACATATACATTTTGATCCAATAACATTTCTCGTATAGCTGTATTATAAAAGTCAGCATTCAATATCACCACTGTTCCCCCTTTGTCAGCGGGTCTTATAACTATGCTATCATTAGTCTACAAGTCACACAATGCTTTGTGCTCACTCTTTGTCCAATTATATTTTCCTTTTTCTAAAAAAACTGTTTTCTGTTCTATAAATGGCATTTTCACAAGCTTTTAAGAAGGTTTCTATATTATGCGGCAATACTGGTACATGCAGACTGTTTTTCTTAAACTGAACATCCCTTGCCTCATTGCCATTTCCAATTTTTTGTTTCAAGGTTACTTTCTAGTAAACATACATAGGTATAACAGAAATTCACTAATGTCCATTTTAGTCGAAGGTATAAAATTTAAACCTCTGTTTAATAAAGAAGTCTCAGCTGCAGACAGTTCATATTTAGAAATATTCTATATTAACTCTCCTGCCCATACCCACACATTTTCTTCAAAGTGTGAGTTTGTAACTGACTTAGTGCCTCTTTCCGTTTCTGGCCCCTGTAAATGTACTGTTCTGCAGATTTTCTCCTCACTGCTCGAAATGGTAGGGGTAAAACAGGAAAAACCTGTTGTTGTCCTCCTTCCATATTAATCTTCCTTCTTACCATGGCTGTAGTCGTGGAGGCAGTTGTTGCCTTATCATTGGTTACCGAGGACGATGGCACTTCCATCAGTGTAGAGTAAATGGAATATGCCTCATTTGGTGAAAGGACACTCCCTCCTGGCTGTTGATTCATTGTTTCCTCTTCCTCCCCAAGTGCATTGGTCGTCTCTTCAGACTGTACCCGGTGCTCTGCCCTCGGTCTCTCATTTTTTAAAAGATAGAAGGTTGTCTCTGAATAAATGAAGTAACATTTTAATTATATAATTGTTGAACTGATTAATGGTTTTATTGCTATGGTTATATAAGAAGTGTTTTTTTAACTGTGGTTGATATAATTGTTCTGAAGAAGTCCAAGAGACGAAAGCATTGAAATAAAGAGTAGTACACTAAATTTTTGTGTATTTCTCCAAGTATTTACTTTCTTCTGTGAATTTTGCCAGTGAATTGTGCTTCAGCCAGTTGGACCAGTATTTTTCAGTGTTTTTTGTGGACTTTACTGGTGCAGTTTGTTGCAGTTACTGTAAAGTATGCCCTGTCCTATGATTCGTTTGCACACTTTATGCACTTCTCAAGCTGTACTATATTGCTTTTGAAACATTGGAGTGGAGCATGTTTTTTCATTTTTACTTTCTGCAAAATAATCTTGAGCATGTCAGAAGGGCATCATAGTAATTACTACTGATTATTTATATGCTGAATTCTATACTGTATATCTGTTCATAGGTAGTCACTAGACATGCGTTCCAGGAGGTCATTAAGGAGCCTAGCTCAAATTTCCAATTGCACCAACGCACTGGTTATACAGTAAGCAAGTGAAGGCTGTGGAAATCAAATGCTGTACCACAGGAAGCAGCTCATTAGCGGCTTATAGCCTTGATTCTTTGTACCATCTGCTGGTGACATATCACAGCAGGGCTTGGCAGCATTTATTGTATATTATACAAAGACTGGCCAGTAATACTCAAAAAGGAGTACATTGATTGGTCAGCCCAACCAGCGAGCCAGTTGTAAATCCGAGAATAAATCAATGGAAAAAGGTTTGGTTGCTCAGACTATTCTATGACTTATTAACTACTGTACTGTTGTATAGTGCTTGATTAACTACTGCATTCTTAATAATTGTTTTTTGCTTGTATTTGCTGTAATGTAATTTGTCGGGTCTCTGCTGAAAATGGGCTACTGGCCCAACTGGACACTACCAAGTTAACAAATGTAAATAAATAATAAATAAATAAACATCCCGTAACATTTTTAATTTTCTTTCTTTCTTTTTAAATATATTTACATCACCAAAGACCTCAAATGAACACAGGAGACGGCACAGAGAAAAATATAAGGATAATCAGGTACGTTCTGCAAAACTAAAAAAGTACCTGATTATACTTTTATTTTCTCTGTCCCATCTCTCCCAAATATTAAAGGTCTCCTGGTTTCTTTTTTCTTAATAAATAAAAAAAAAAAAAAACAGACATCTTCCTTTCTCCTCTTACACAACACTGATGTACTGTGTAAGGGTGGAAACGCAAGTCCCATATGCATGTGCAGTACATCAGGAAAGCCCCAGGATACCAGAAAAAATGCACAAGAGGCACCATGGAGGCATTATTCAAAGACATTCACCCAGATTCTGCAAGCCCTTTACAGCATGCAGGACTAGCGCAGGAGCTCCAGCAGGCAGTATGTCTGCCATGTGATCCAGGAATAACCTGTAGGGGCGTGCATGAGCGCTCCTGCACTAGTCCTGCATGGACTCAGCCCCTGTATGCAAATTACCCCATTTGCAGGAGAAATCCATGCAAATGAGGTGAATTTCCGATCCAGGAATCTGGAAACTGGCCGTGCAGGACTAGTGTAATCTGTAGAAATGTACTCCGCCAGTAATGGAGTACATTTCTGCAAATTACAAAAGAGAGCCATGACAGCACCACATAAAGGGTGGATGTCATGTAGACAGCATGCCAATGGCGAACTATAAGGCGTTTGGCATGGAAAACACATGCAAAAATAAAAAAATCCAACTTATAATTTTTGTTTAGCAGATCTTGGCTGTTCAAGCGCAGGGCAGCGGTGCGTAATTGGGATTGGGAGGAATATAAGAAAAAAAATTAATAAGCATCCTAACCAAAATCACTATTTTGCCATTATACTCAATGGCAGGCAGAAGACAACATGGCCAGTGAATAGTGGTTGCTAAGGGGGGAGGCTCAGTATGGGACATGTAACTATGCATTAGCAGGTAATCCTATGCAAATGAGGGGAATGATACTGAATCTCAGATTTCCCCTGCATGTTAGTCAGCACCCAACCATGTAAGAGCAGGAATAGCTTGGCACAAGCCTAGGAGTTAGCTGACATCATAGGGGTGTGTGTCAGGCATACTGTAAATGGACTGGAGCCCTGTGGCTTGGGTTTGCTCCTAGCTTAGCAGAGGTAAGCAAGGGGGTGTGTCTGAGGCTGCCTAGCACTCTTTACATTGCCTAAGTGGGTGAGCGCACCATGCACTGGCTTTTAAAGGAAAAAAAAGTAAACCAGGAAATAGCAGCTCTGTGCACCCCTGGCCTTAAACAGGAAGGCAATGGGAAGGAAAATAGCAGTAAGGAGGTAATCTAGGAGAACTATCATAGCTGACAGGTGAAATGTGTCAGAATCAGCCAGTTACACAGGCAGCAGACCAGCCCAGCCCAGAACACTACTATAAAGTATGCAAACACCTTTTCCTCTGGTTTTTACCATACTGTACACTGCCAGTGTATAAAAGTGGGGAAATTGTAACAAACAAAATGATAGGGGCTGCAATAGCTATCATAAAACAACATGTGGAAGAGGCTGAGGGTGGTGAGGATGTGAATGCTGTCGACCAAACCACAGTAAGGAGACATAGAAGATAGTACAGACCCAGGGTAACCTACCAGGGGCTACATGAGCTGGAGATACTGGAGCGCTATAGGGTGGACAGGGACCTCTTACAGCAAATTATTGTGGTGTGCCAGCCACGCCTGACACACAGAACTAACAGAGGGGAATGCATCCCAGTGGATACCAAGGTACGTGTAGGCCTAAGAATACTAGCTACAGGTACCTTCCAAAGGCCAACTGGGGATATGATGGGGATCTCACAGGAATCAGCATCCAGGGTACTCCACCAGTTCCTGGATGCCATGTCAGCACATGTTGGTGAGCACATATATTTCCCCAACACCCGTGAGGCATTGGCCAGCCATATGCAACTGTTCCACCAAACAGCAGAATGCCCTGAGGTAGTGGCTGCTATAGACTGCACTCACATATGCATCAAAGCACCACCTGGTGAGCGGGGTAGGGTCTCCGTCAACTGCAAGGGCTTCCCCTCCATTAACTGCCAGGTCATGTGCGATGCCCAGGGCATAATAATGAATGTGTGTGCTGGCTGCCCTGGAAGCTATCACGAGTCTCACATCTGGCATCTGACACAGCTGTACCAGAGATTTGCCAATGGGGACATCCCTTACAGTCACCTAGTGGGGGATGCTGGTCATGCACTGGAGCCGTGGCTGATGACACCCATCAGAAATGCACACACACCTGAACAAGAACTCCATAATGAGGCACATGCACAGACCAGAAATATAATAGAACATGTGTTTGGAATGCTCAAGTCATGGTTCTGGTGCCTGGACACATCTGGTGGAGCCTTGCAGTATCACCAGCTACATGTACCCAAATTGTCATTGTATGTACCATGCTACACAATATAATCCTGTGGAAACAGCTGCAGCAGGAACAGCATGGGGCAGGGCCACACATCCCCCCCACCATTGTCAAGGTATGCACAGGCACAGAGTGACTCAGAGGAGTGACAACCTGAGCCTGCCCCAGAAGGCAGAAGGAGGTGTGCCCAGTAGGCCATGGCCTTGGCAAAGAGGCAACGCATAGCACGTACACTGACACAGGAGGGAACCAGGGAAGGACACCTCTCTCTGACTCGCACATACAATAAAAGTGATGCCAAACATGACACTACCTGTGCTCAACCATGTGTAGGGGAGTGTACTATGTGCATCAGACATAGGCAGTCCTACAGCACCACCCTCAATACTGGCACACCCACAAGGTAAGTCATTCAACCTACCAACTGCTGAATGGAGTAGTATGTGTTGTTACTTGTATCTATGGTATGGGTGTGAGCATGCAAGGGAATCTGGTGGCTGAATGGTATGCCAGCATATAGTAGACACCTATAGTGGCACCATGAGATCTGTAACAAATACTGGTGTCACCATAGTAGCCAGTACTACACAGGGCAACAAAACCCACTGCAGGAAATGTTCTGGGCCACATGTGTGTCCATATGACTCACACATGCCAGTCAGGGAGGTACACATACCCAACAACAGTCTCAGCCAGCAGGACAGGTGTAGACAAACACAAACAAAGGCTGTGCTATGTCCTCTGAATGATGCAGATGGGTAACCTCCCCCCAGGCCTACACAGACAGACTACATCAGGTCAGGCAGTGGGATGTTAGTTCTGAAGGGTAGGAAGTCAGAAACTAAGATGTAGGTCAATCAAACCTAAGACCTGTAGTACACTGATATGCCTTTAGTCAGCATGATAGGTTAGAATAGAGAATGAAATGGAGTACCTGACATACCAGTACAGTTATAGCAAATGTGTACAAGTGTCAGGAGTGCCCCCTTATCCTACGTAGAAATGTAAAAGCAGTCAGATGTGCCCCCCAATCCTGTGTAGAAATGTAGAAACAGTCAGGTGTGCCCCCCCAAACCTGTGTAGAAATGTTGAAATAGTCAGGTGTGCCCCCAGCACTTCTCTGTATAAATGCAGAAACAGTCAGCTGTGCCCCCCATAACAGTCAGCTGTGCCCCCCATCCTATGTACAAATGTAGTAACAGTCAGCTGTGCCCCCACAATCCTGTGTAGAAATGTAGAAACAGTAAGGTGTGCCCCCCAATCCTGTGTAGGGATGTAGAAATAGTCAGGTGTGCCCCCCCAATTCTGTGTAGAAATGAAGAAACAGTAAGGTGTTCCCCCCCAATCCTATGTAAAAATGTAATAACAGTCAGGTGTGCCCCCCCAATCCTATATAGAAATGTAGTAACAGTCAGGTGTGGCCCTTTCCCCAATCCAGCATATAAATTTAGTAACAGTCAGGTGTGCCCCCTCCCAACCTCTGTGTAGAAATGTAGAAATAGACAGGTGTGCCCCCTCCCTCAATCCTTTGTAGAAATGTAGAAACAGTCAGGTGTGCTCCTCCCAACCCTACTTAGAAATGTAGTAACTGTCAGGTGTGCCCCCCCAAACCTATTTAGAAATGTAGTAACGATCTGGTGTGCTCCCCCCAATCTGATGTACACACGTTGCAACAGTCAGGTGTGCCCCCCCACAACCCTATGTAGAAATGTAGTAATAGGCATGTGTAGGTATAATACCAGTGGAGCACAGATGCCCAGTGGTGGCCAAGGTAGCAGGATAGATTGCAGCATCTGCACAATATGCAGGTATGTGTGTGTTAGATTGGTGTGTGCTTCATATTGTGTGTGAGTGGTCAGTATGTATGCATGCTGAGGTATGACCTGGTGGCCATTGCCCACTACTTCTGATGACAGGGTCAAGTCCTCATAACTGCAGTGCCTAAAACAATTCCCAACAGTATAACACATGCTAGCAGTAAGTCATTGTAAATGTATGGTGGTAATATGTGTCACCGTCTGAAAGATTGACATGGCATGGCTGTTGGACTAGATATAGAAGCAGTACACAGGGGAAAATACCCCAGACATACAGTATATATTGTGTAACTGTGAAATAGACATACCCTTGGAATTGTACAAACAGGTATGCATCACATTATCTGGACCTGTAGTAGGGGATACTGGTGTTGTCTGCCCGAACACTTGCAGATCACAAAGGAGGTAGGACTGATGTATTGGGAAACAGCTGATGTACCTCCACATGCCAGCATAACTGGAATGCCCCATGCATATATGTGTGTCAGATGCAAGTAATGTCCATGGCACACATCTACCCAGATCACCCAAACACCACCCACAGGTACCCCTCTGGACGTATCCCTGCTGTGGGGAATGGGAACAATATGACCCCCACCTGTATATGGCAATAACGAAAGAATGCAGCATGCAGTGCAAGTGTCCCATGCAGGTGTGTCCCTAGCTATAGGTAGCACCCTGCCAGCATCCACACCACCTGATAAAGACTGATAGAAGGCATTGGCATGAACACCTAGCACACCTACCCTGTCACCGCAGGGGAATATACTGTGTGGCGGTCTGAGACTGTAGGACTGACAGAATGTAACGGCCTGCCACATTTGGCCCACATCAACACCAAATGGCCCACAGGCCTCTGCCAAAGGCATGTGTCTCACACATACTGCCAATGCAAGTTATGTCTTGGACACCCAAATAACAACATAACACACTCTACATAAGCCATATGCAAGGCCATGTGGACAAACCACAGTAACATGTCCACCATGTCCCACTGCATGAACTGTGGACCAACACCAAAACACAGTTGTGATGGGGGGATAACCTTAGGGAAACTATTAGAGAATGTATGCATAATGTATGGAAGAGGTGCATATGTTCTGTATACCATATTTATTGACATCATATCTGATTACAAGCCAGTGAGATATCAGACTGCTACACATGTTATGTATAGTAAGGGTTATATTTGAGGACATAACCTGGGCATTCTGTGGTTGTGTGTACAGTACTGAGGTCTGTGTACTTATTGTGATTGACGATAGTGTGTGTATTGTGAATATGTACCTTGGCCTGTGTACAGACTGTGGTCGATGTCATTGTTCTTGGTCCTGTTCTATCTGATGTTACATGCTGCTCCACTGTATGTTACCCTATCAGTGTACATGTTTGTAGGGCCAAACACAGACATGTCTTATACCACAGACAGGCATCGGACCACACTGTGTAGTGGCTCAGTGTATGTAGGGTTAGCGTGTGAGTGGCACATATGAGGATGGTGTTGATCAGATAGTCCATATACTGTAATATTATGCTAGTTTACCATATGTGGCAGTGGCTGTGTCCACATTGGTTGTGGTTATGCACTTTCACACTGGTGTATGTTACTCTTTCTGTAAAGCCTGCTATATATGCAGGTACATGTGTATTCCCCCATAAGAAATGTAGGCCAGAGTTATGGCAGTCTGCCTGTAGCCTGCACAGTGCTTTGTTACATGCTTAGCAGCTTAGTGTACTTACCCAGTGGGATGTTATGTCCAGATATTTGCCAGATGTACTGCTGCTGGGCCACCATAACTGTCATGTATGTCACACAAAGCAGTGGGATGCTGTACAGATCTTTGTCACAAACTAGTGGGTAGTATGTGACCATGGAACCTCTGTACCAGTGGTTATTATGTGTCAGGATAGACAGGGGTGTGTGAATGCATAACCTATGGGGGCAAATGTATACCACTATTTATGAGATATGCCCATCTACATGGCTGTTAACATCCACATTGTCAGGCTTGGTCCGCATGTCTTGCACTAAGGGGTTCTGTGTATACCTCTGGACTGACCAGAGTGTGTCAGACTGTCCAAATATATTGGCCATATGTCTGCTGTAGTCCACAGGATCATTACTGTGCTAGCAGTGATACTGCACTATGATGTCCCTAGGATGTCTGTCAGTAGCCAATGGTGCACATGTTAAAAGCAGATGTGACCTCCCACACACAACATGTCTGTGAAGACAATCCCTAGTACAGTAGCAATAGTCTCCAAATATACCTGCAATACATACCTAACACCCCCTTGCACTAATAGGTTGGGACTACTGGGGCTGAGGTAGGGCTGTACTCCATGTTCAGGACATATGATGAACATATATGTATATATAATTATCCATATATCTATATAGATATATACATATATACATATTGACATACATATATGGATATGTATATACATACATACATATAAACACTCAGCTATATACATATACAGAGCAATATATGTCAACACATATACAGAAATACATATGCACATATATGTATGGATATCTACATATACATTGACAGTAATAGGTGTATCAGAAGAGATATGTATGCACATATAGTTATAGATATCTATATATTCACATAAATAGGCATATATGTACACATAGGATGTGCATACACACGCATATATATATATATATATATATATATATATATATATATATACATACATGGTCATATATATGTTGCAGTATACAGATGTGCATACAGACACATATATGAGTATACATGTGTATGTACATGTAGACATATAACTGACCTATTATATGTATACATCTATATTCCTGTCATGTGTAAACCTCATGATTGTGTATACCCTCCCAGATGTATCTCACCGTATGTAACTGCTATGTATACATTATGATAAAACAACATATGTGATGCAACAGTCATATTAATAATAAGTACTACACAATTGTGGAAGTAAAGGCATTTGTTCAATACTACTCAGTATGTGTATTGACAGATATATTGGTAAAACACCAACTTTCTTCACAGTGGTCATGGCATAGTGGTTAAGTGTTGTGACTATAGTGTACAGGGTCTTAGGTTCAAGTCCTGCAAATGCTGTTCATTTTGTTGCTGGGCAGAACAAGGGCTGTTGAATACAGAGTTAAAGCAGCTTTAAGTGGGTTTGCACAAAGTTAAGCAGTGCTCAGCTATAGGTAAACATATGGGCGCTTACACAGTGTAGGCTTCACTTACCAGTGTGCAAATCAGCTCAGCTGTTATATTGCAGCAATGCTGATACTTGCTAAGCATGGCTTAGCCCTGGTAACCAGTTCACAACACTCAGTCTGATAACATAGCAGGGTAAAGACATCTGTAATAAGTGTATGTAATGCCATGTAAAATACATGCACCTATGTGCTGTCATTACAGTAGCAAGGGGTGTGAGTGTCATGTGTGGGACACAGACTTATATGAGGCCTGTACAGCACTGGCATCCATGTGAATATGTTACATACAGGTGGAGTAGCCCAGGGTGCATGCTGTCACACTGGCATGTAGTGTATCATGGCGGCACTACTGTTGACAGTGCTTACCCGGGTAAGAGCAGAGTGCTAAATGTAATACTGACAACAGGCACACCTGCAGACATAGCTGGACTCTGAGGCCTCCCTGATGTATCCCTGGTTTGTGAGCTGTGTCACAGTATATAACCTCTACTAGGTAATGATCTGACATGTTCATAGGTTCATACTAGGCTATCTGCCCTAGGGCATTTATAAGCCTAGCCAGAATGTGTTTGGCTTTCACCACCCATTTTAAATTTATTTTGCTATGCCCTTTTTCGAGGTTAGTATACTGTGCCTCTGTCTAAAAGTGACACAGAAGTGATACCCGGGGTAAACCTACGATCTCCCATCCACTCATCAAGATTCCTCTTGAAGAGAGTCAGTGAGGGACTCTGCCTAACCTGGACTGGGATTTTATTCCAGAGTGAAGGGAGCCTCTGGGTTATGAATCTGTCCCTCCAGCATGTCCTATTTATTTCAGTGCTGAGGTTCAAGTCTCTCGAGCACGTAGCTCAATGGGATTTGGATTTTCTGAGGTGCAGCATGCCCATTATTTCTGGATTGGACATGGCTTTATACGTCAGGCACAGATCGCCTCTGAACAGGCGGTATGCCACTGAGTAGAGCTGGAGTTTCTTTAACCAGGCAGCATATGGCATCTGTTTGAGCCCTTTGATCCTCTTGGTGAGGTACTTTTGGGGTCTTTCCAGTTGCTGCAGGTGTCTGGTAAGGTACATCCCAAAAGGGGCATTGTACTCAATTATGGGGCTGATGAGGGATGAGTAAAGAGGCACGATGACCTCCCCTGATTTAGATGTGAATCCCTTCATGATTAGGTGGGCTATATAAAATGTTTTTCTAACCACTTTGGCCACATGGTTGTCAAATGAGACATTGCTATCAACTTGGGTCCCCAGGTCACTAATTACTTCTTCTGTACTTAATGGATTACCACCTATGTGGTAATTTGTGGGCACTTTGTTTTTGCCAAAAGTGGATGACTATACACTTTTTGGCATTTAGCTTGAGGCCATGGCTCTGGCACCAGTTGTCTGTTTCTATGAGGCCCTTTTGGAGGATGCTTGTGTCGGCTGGAGAGTCGATTATGGTGCCCAGTTTGCAGTCATCTGCGAACTTGGTCAGCCACAGTCCTTCCATGTTGGCCTGTACCTCCGAGAAATATATACCGAACAAGAGAGGTCCCAGGACTGAGCCTTGTGGGACACCACTTGTAACTGATTTGGAGTCTGACATGGCTCCAGCAATTCTAACCTTGTGGGTTCTGTCCTTGAGCCAGTTTGCAATCCATCTAGTGACATAGGGGTTTATATGTAAGCTGGTGAGCTTATCTATAATTCCCGAGTGGGGTATTGTATCGAAGGCTTTTGCGAGGTCCAGGTAGGCTGTGTGGATCACCTTCCCCTCGTCAATGGCCTTGGTGACTGTTTCAAAGAAATCAACCAGGTTTAAGAGGCAGGATCTGCCCTTAACAAAGCCAAACTGGGTAGGATCTAGTGTCTGTAGGTCCCCAATATCTTTATTTATGAAGACCATGATGATCCTTTCCATAGCTTTGCAGACCAAGCTAGTCAGGCTTATGGGGCAATAGTTTCCAGGATCTGTTGAGGCACCACCTTTATGGAGAGGGACCACTGTTGCTGTACACCACTCTTTTGGCACATATCCTGTAGTAAGGCTGAGATTGAACAGTAGTTTTATGTTTGGGTTTAGCTCTTCTTGGAGTTCATGTAGGATGCAGCCTGGGACACCGTCTGGTCCCATTGATGCTGTGTTTTTTGCTTTGGAGAGGGTGGCTCTTACCTGAGCATCTGAGATGTCAGGGGGGCAGCACTCTGCTAGGATAGATATTTGCCCTTTTGGTGGGGAGGGGGGGGGAGTTTGCGCTGAACCTGACAGCTAGGATGTTGGCAATGTCTGTGGGTTCGGTGTATTTTTTGTCATTTAGGACTAATTCTGAGCATATCTGGGAATTACCACCCAGGTTCCTAACATAACTAAAGAAATCCTTGTGATTATCCTTAGTGTCCTGTGCAATTTTCTCTCAAAGCTGGCCTTAGACAATTTTATGAGTGCCCATAGTTTTTTGCTAATACTGATCAGTGATGCGTTCCCTTTTTGGGATTTTGCTCTATCATTTAGTAGCTTCCTCCTTCTTTTGTATAGTTTGTTTATGGCTGGGGTCCACCAGACAGGGCGTCTGCCTTTGGAGGATTGGGTCTTGGTTTTATTTGGGATCGCATGATCCATGCATTCCTGAAGGTGTTCATAGAATGCGTTTATAAAGGATACATGTGGAATGTAACTGCAGACTACCATCTGTACAACATGTTAGTGAGGGCTTCTGACATGTAGTTATGGCATACATGTTGTTGTCAAATGTCTGTCTGTCTACACACTCATCCTACTGCATAGCTACTTGCCAAGCTGATGACTGTTAGTCCCTGTACAGATGTGCAGATGGCAGGTTTCCAGCTGGGATATGTACAGGCAACCTAAGCTTGATTGACACTGACATGTCTGCCAGCTGTTTAAGAACTGGTACATATAGGAGATGACAGCCTGTACTTAACACATGCCATGGGTACCTCCACTACACTACCACAGTCAACTTGGATACAGGTTTCCATCACAGACACTAACCATGCATTGTAATGCATGTTGCATACATGTCAACTTGATCACCTCAGTGGCCATATGCAGGAGACACCTGGAGGATTGGCTGATGCATGCCATTTTCACCTTGAGGCCACCACAATAGTGTCTGTTGATATATTGCCTGCTGCCACATGGCAGGTGGCAGGATACCACTCTACATACAACACCTATACAACCCATCTCTCCTTGGACAATAGTTAGGTACAAAGCTATGACCACCTGCAGCAATGCACCCTGTACTGACTCATGTGTACATGTGCATGACTAAGTATAGCAGTGTCTGTGTGTTACCACAGCTTTACTTGGGAATTCCATGAGGGTCTTCAAAACCACAACAACACCCATTGCCATAGTCAGTTGTGGCTGCTGCTCTATGGGACATTACATGTACCCTGTTAAGCTCCTCTCCATACTGGCTACACAAGCCTTGCAGTACCAGCACAACAGTGTTGTACAAATGGGTTGATAGGCATGGAATAACCATTGTGCTTTGGTAAGTGTGTGTATGTGTGCATGTCCATATATCTGTATGGTACAGCATTCTGAGGCCACATACTCCTATTGCAATACCCGTTGCCACATAGTAGTACAGATAGTGTTGTTGCTGCCCATAGGTGAGGCATGACAATGCAACACCCTACTATGCATGTGGCATGTGCATTTGATGCATATCCCTATACTACCATTGTTGGGGTATACTATGGGTTGTAATACAGTCATGGCCAATGTGTGATGGTGGATATGGCAGAGTGTCATCATGGGTTTCAGGAAGTACAATATCCACTGCGGGATGTGGGTGCTGTGTACACTGTCATTACACCAAGGTACACCCGGTATATGTCCCATGTACCACGTTATGGTTACCACTGTCACCATCTACCATATAGGTAACTGATACCACAATCCAGGCCATTATGCATGTGCTGTGTGCAGCCTACCTGTAACACATTTGACACACGGTCAAGTTAGTTAGCAGTGATAGGCCCTGGTTTCTCGGATGTGTATCTGCCTGTTATGTGTCTGTTAATGTGTATATGAAGGTATGTCACACTATGTATTGTCCATATGCAATGTAAGCCACACACTTCAGTATCACTACATACTTAGGTAGGGGTCTAGTCCCAGTGTTGGAAAGTAACAGTGTGTATGTATGTGGATGAGTCTACATCAGGTTGCAGGGTATAATTGCCCCAACGGGACACCTGCCCATGTGGCACAGGCAATAACTGTTATACTAGCCTGTGACACGTGTTCAACTGTTCCCCAGATATGTCACAGCAATGGTGTCACTGCAGTGCCATACCCCATTCTGGAATATGACTGTATACCACCCTTGTGCTGTTACATGTGCACCTACAACACAAATGGATTACATTATAGAGACCACAACCAACAAGTGTTACTAACAGCTATAATGCATCATTGCTGGATGGCTACACTACCTGACAAATATGCATTACACTTTACTCCTTACATGTTACATTGCAGTACTGTGGTACACTGTAGTACAGTCACAGTGTGCATCAGAACCATAATAGCCTGTCCCTGCATTGATGATATGGATGACAGGGATGTGGCACAGGTATCATCATATGCACAGCGTGTGTTGTTGGTTTGCCAGAGGCCGAGGGTGGGCCATACATTTGACACCATGTGTGTGGGTGAGGGGGTACTGAGGTGAGCTGGGCATGGTGATGTGGTGTGTGCAGGTATGGGGTTGCCCTAGGTGTGTGTGTATAGTGTGTGGGTATGCATGCACACAGTTCTGCTATGTGGCTGCCCTACACATGGGTTTATGGACAGCTGCAGTCCATACCTGGCAGGGTGTGCAGTTCACTGCCTCTAGCCATGGACACGTGGACTGTGTCTGCCAGGGGTTCCAAGGGCATGTCCAGATACAGGCCTCGATGTGCTACTCTCACCTGCCGATGACAAATGTCTGTTGGTACCAGGTCCCTCCTGGGACTGGCCAAGACCATGTGCATGTGGTCTGCTGTGGTGTGGTGTGGGCAGCACCCCCCGCACTACCGGGGCTAATACTGGCACTACAGGAGCCCCTTGGTGTCCTAGCACATCCACGTTGACTGCCAGCTGTTGATGTTCTGGCCTACATCCACACAGCTGTCGCTGCTCTCCCACCACACGTTCAAGCACAGACATACCACTGGCGATGAAGGCCATCATCTCACCACGCCATCTATCCATGAGCTTGGTATAAGCATGGATAGCACCAGAAATTTCACAGATGTTGTAGCTTACAGATGTGAGAGCAACCCTCTGCAGCCTCAGGCCCTGTCTGGTGTAATGTTCCATATGTGCCTGTGCCACCATGACAGCCTGAAACATGGTACCAGCTATGTCGCCTCTGTCAGGGGCATGATGTCCAGCGGCCCTACCACAAGCACCCTGGGACATCTACCTATGTGGTGCCCTGCCAGATATCTGGCTAGGCTTGCTGTGACCAGACACAGTAGGCATGGTTACCACACTTTTCTGTGCACTGCCACCAAACGCCAGCTGTCCCTTCGCTATAACCAGTGGTGATGGGGTATTTATAGGCACTGAAACTGTGTGCGGGGTTGGGGTGGCTAAAAGGGGGATGTCAAATGATGGTTCAGAGTCGGCCCCTGACAACCCCTCCTGTGCCTCAACAGCACTATCATCATCTTCGGTGTCTGTATGGATACCAACATCAGGTTGCATGCAGGAGAGACCCTGACCCACCTCTCCACCTGTGGGGGAAAACAATAAATGCACTTTAAAATCTGTACAGCATTGCCTTATAGTACGCAAACACACACACATAGACACCTCCGTAATACCTACCAGTCCATGACTTTACAGAAAGTCCCACTTATATGTCCATGTTTACCCCATCCTGCATCACACTTGGTAACATACACACGTTGATACCACTCAGTAACATATCAGTCCTCTACATGCCTACATAAGCGATCACAACACAAGACCTGTTACTACATTACCTGCCTGACCTGTGTGTAAGTGGTTTTAGATGGCCTCACTGTTGTCATTTGATGTTTACCCTGTGTATGTCTGAACATCATGAGCATGCCCCCAATATGTGTGGGCTACTATGTTTTATCCATAATATCACACACTGGTGCATCATGTGTATGTAATGCTCAGTACTGTAATGCTCAGTACATGCCAGATATGCTGCTCAATCAGCCTATCATGTGACAACTGTAATATCTGGATACACTCCCTGGTGTTGACTAGTACTTCCCCAAAGCATCTGTAGTGCTGCATACATGGGTTGTAGTTGATCTCTCTGCTGAATGCGATATTAAGGGTGTATCTGGTGTCTACCTCCCTTCTCACTGCCTGTTCCATGCTACAGACCATATTATACTATTAGCTGTCCTGTGATTACACACATGACAAGTATTCCTGTTGTGTAATGTGGCAGTCCATGTCCATGTACTGCATGATCCCAGAGGGAGGTACTGCTGTATGAACACCCAACAATCACATATGGGCATACATGGCCAGCCACACAAACACACACACATGGACACATGCATCCTACATGTATTAACCTCCCTCCACTTCACCAGAGTGACCCTAGAGATAAACTAACTAAACACCAGGATGCACAAACACACATACAGATGAGGTTGCACAATGATAGTACACACAGTCCTCTGCCAACATGCATAACATATGGTACCCAAAAGCATGCAGTGCAGCTATAGTCAATCCATGCTAGCAACAATATACATGTGTGTGATGCATGTGCTGTGTCACTAGGTGAAGCCCCTTCCCCCTGGATACCACTTCACCCCTGTAGACAGTATTGCTGTTCACCTGTTCTGCACCCTGCCATGTACTGTGCACCACACCTCACAGGTGTACAGCCCATTGCTGAATGTGTACTACTCTCTTAGTTATGTCAGCTTTAATGCTCACAGCCCCTATATTTTCCAGCAACACATACCTGGGATGATATGTGGACAGATGACATTTGTGAATGCCTGATGTTTAATTCACAGCTTTCAGCATCAGCGGACCATGTATGACCAATCCAATGCTCTTACACTGACAACCATCAGAGCATACCATGGCTATGGGGGGGTGTACACACCCTTAATGATATGACGCAGCCATCCTTGATCTGCAATGGGACCACATCACCGCATATCTTAACTGTACATGAGCCCGATATGTGACATATGTCCTTTCACATGCAGTGTCTACGGAATGTGCTAGGTGTGCGGATGCTGACAGTGATTCATACACACTGTGTGGGCATATGTGTGCACACCCTTATCATGATGGGTTTTTGCACCTCGTGTTGTGTGTACTACAGCAGTCACTACTCCTGGTAGCGGTGTACCAGTGTGGCCATCTGCATTTGCCAGTGTATGTTCAGTCTGCTCTACACATGTCCCACTAATCTGCATGATTGCAAGGTCTACTCATGTGCACATCCTTTGGTGTTCACACACTGCCATCACATTTGCTGTGGCGGTAGTGTTACAGCTGCTACAGGTCTGGAACCTGACTATGTGCAGATACAGCCATTCTTAGCATCCTTAGGATCCCTGCTGCAGTGCACCGGTGTGTCATGCTGACACCCCTCCCCCTCTTTCAGCCTTTTTGCAGATGCATGACAAGTAAGCCCTACACGTGTCACTTTGCAGTGTCCCATACACTCAACACCACATGTTACAGACTAGTCCCAGCTGAGAATGTGGACCATTGTAGTGTCTTATGCCATAGTGTATCTCTGCAGCAGTTGCCATTGTCCCACAGGTATATACGCTGGTGTTACACTGTAATTTGGGTGTTGTTCCAAACATGTCCTTACTGTAGGCCATGTCTCCCACCATTATGTTACTCCCTGTGGACACATTCTGCAATGACAGGATGTTAGTTATCATGCAGGTGTCTGACATACCCTTCCAATACCCCATCATGGTCACCCCTGTGATGCCGTGCATTTCACAGCAACAATACGTGCACATGTACAGCATGCATTCTGGGAAGAATTGACTCTGTGGACTTGGTCATTCCACAGGGAGCTCCACTCCTGCTGATCATGGGCAGCCTGGCCAAATAAGGTTGCATAGTGCTGTATGAGTCCATTCAGCAAGATTTCATTTTCCACTGCTGTATAGGCTGGAGGCCTGCCATGAGACATTGTGCCTGAAAGACATAAAGATGGACACGGGTGTGAGCAAGTCATGCAGCAAGGTTACCACAGTTCTTAATACACATCATTGTCACCCCCCACCATATCAGCGACAATAAACTGTACACACAACTCAATAGGTATGGCTACAGCATACCTACCAGTGGGGCAGATATTGTACTGTACCACGCTTTGTGCAATGTGTTTGTAGCCATGTTCCCTGTGTGGAAACTATCATTGCTGGGCTGTTACAAACTACTCACCTGTATGCCATTGTCAGGGCCACAATGGTTCGATATATGCCTGTGGTATGCTTGCTTTGTGTGTGCTGTACATCTGACATACTGTGTTATTGCAGTTATCTATGTATACTGTTGGACATGTTCTGGGATTGTGTAGACTATTACTACCAACATATGTTCTATAACAGTGACACAATAGCATGTATATGTACTACTGGCTAGCAGAACCACCTCTCCAAACTCATCTGCCCATGTTACCAGGCCACATCACATGTGTGTCCCACCCTGGGGCTTCCTCATATACTGGTCCAGCAATACAGTCAGGTGGAACCAACCCAGGAGATGTTGTACTCCCCTGGGGGCACACACCGACATGTTCCTGTCCACTGAGGTCAGGTCCAGGGTCTGTTCCATAATGGGCTTCACAGACACATGTGGGATGTGCTACATCACCTTGGAGCACTCAATACACATTCAAAGGGCTCACATGCTCCTCCTGCTTAGCCTCCAGGCCAGGCACCTTCAGAACGTGGGCTGCTGTTGTGAGTAGAAGTGGGTGGGAGGCCTGTTCCCAGTGTGTCCATATTGGGGTCCATGGGGCATCCACATCACAGACCACATACACCATCCAGGGTGTTTACCCACCACATGTGTCACATACCATCCCTGTAGGCTGTCCTCTATATCTACCAACCCTGACCACCTCCACAACTTTACCTGCCATACATCGCCACATTCCCATCCCATACTTCACAGAGAAGGGCAATGTGGTCCCAACAAGGGGTTCACATGTGACATACCCATCCATCTTGCACACAATGACAGCTGTAGATATCTGTGTGTATTTATATGTGTGCTGTTTCCTCGCACATAGCATGCAGCATTGTGGTAGTAATATAGGGGACATGTATTTACATACATATATGTCTGTGTGTGTGTGTTTGTATATATGTAGACATGTACATATAGGTATATATCTATTATGTGTAGATATATGTGATGTATATATGTGCTCATATATATGTCTACACATGGATATCTGTATATTTGTGGACATACATGTACATATCTATATATCTATATATATATATGCATACATATATATATATATATATATATATATATATATATATATATATATATATATATATGTATGTACACATATGCATACCTATATGTGGGGTACATTCAGACATCAGGTCCACAATCTCACAACACCTTCCTGCACAGCTGCACTTTTCTGACTTGCTACAAACTAGACAGGTGCCACATATGGACACAGCCTGACATTAGGGGTGTATATGTAGGGCCAGATTGCAGTTAACCCTATTACACACCTATGGCATTCCTGCATGCTACAATACAGGTTAACTTGAGTATCCTGCAAGAGGTTGGCTGTGGAACCCATGTGTCCATCATAATGGCATTACTTCCACCACCAGCTATTGGCCACTTAGTATACATGCTTCCCATTACACAACACACACTATGATGGCTTACATCTTATCAATCAGTGCTGCTCTGCATGGTTGACGGGTATGGCCCATTACCCACAGGGATGGACTCTATTGTCCTTAGCAGTTGTTCAGCTGAAAAACGTTACAACAACACTTGAAGGCACATATACATTATTCCACATCGTCTATCCCATTATTATGGACCAAGTACTAAGGTCAATTACATACACGTATAATTCACATACCTGTTCTGGGAATGCAGACTCTTCTGGGTGGTATTTTTTTTTTTCTGTACCTTATATGCACACATTCTCTCTCTCTCTCTCTCTCTCAGTCTCTCTCCAGTAAATGGAATGAGCTGCTTTGCATAGATTGCAGCATGGAATTTGTATGTGATGCACATGATCAGGTGAGGGCCTCTGGACCAATCAGTGTCCTCCACTTGCTACCTGCATGCAGCATGCTGTATAGTACTTCCAATTACCACTGTCATGGCAACCTACTACTATAAATCCCTACATCTTGTGGGCGTGGTTCCTTTACCTTTCCTGTATACTGGACATCCTTCCTGTGTGTGGGCAGCAGTGTTACAGACAGCAGGTAGCAATACCTCTTACAGGAGAACCTGCACACTCAGGCCAGCTACATATTTGTAGGAGGTTCCAGAACTACAGACAGAGTGTGAGTAGTGTTGTTGTATGTATTGTATAGAACCGGTGTTACAGGGTTTTTGTGTACACACTAGTTTAACTTGGAATGCAGTCTGTCTGCATAGCTCTCAACTGTGGGTCTATACTCTTGATGGCCAGAGGTGTGCCTATTATGTTTTGTCTGTCTACCACGCAGGTCTTGTGTCAGATATATCACTGGTAGTGTGTGTGTTGAGTGCTATTAGTACATGGCTACATCCATTTCTGTTTCTAACTTCATATTCTGGACTAGTGTATGTTGCAGACTATCCTGTAATACCAGTGACTTGCTTAGTGTATGACAACAGTTTTGCACATATGGGACTGTGTTCCAGCCTCTGTCCTCCACCTACATACCAGGCTTTGTACATATGACATGCTGTCAGGGGTTGTTATGTAGTGAGCTGTGAGTATGCCATTCTGCCATTCCTGCCATCAGTCCACTGCTGTTGTGTCCCTCATGGATTCCATACATTTGGTCAAATTACACTTAGTCAAAAATGATACCAGGCATTGCAATTCACTGAAAGCTCACTTGACTGAAAGCTCACTTGGTCGAAGTTCATTTGGTCGAAAATGGAATATAGCCCCTGCCCTACTGCAGTAAAACCCTGGAGTGAGAATATTAAATAAGGGGGTGTGGGGGCATAGCCCCCACATAAATTTAATGTATTCACTATTATAAGAAGGTATATCCATTAGAAATGCATTGATATATATATCTTTAGTAAAAACTATTGGCATAATGTGGGGGGCTGTGCCCTCCACACCCCCCTTATTTAATATTCTCACACCAGGGTTGCACTGCAGTGGGGCAGGGGCTATATTCCATTTTCAACCAAATGAACTTCGACCAAGTGAACTTTCAGTCAAGTGAGCTTTCAGTCAAGTGAAATGCCTGGAATAATTTTCGACTAAGTGTAATTCGACCAAATGTATGTAATCCATCCCCCATACATACTGTGAGGTAGGGTCCATGTATGTTTGGGCTTCAACTACACAATACATGTGTGCCCTTATGCATTCCAGAGGCCAGGGTGTGTAACAGTGGTATATGGCCCTGTATTATTGAGTCTAGGGGGGATGCACCATAACTAACCTAGGCTTTTACATGTGAGGGTATCAGGGCTAAGCTGCCTTAAGGTATCTGGATGCACATTACCATACAATTCACCTTGGGTAAACGCAGGCCTACTGCCTCCTGCCATATAGACTGTTCTGTTTGTCAGTGTGACTGTGATGGTGTCAGTTATGCCTTGTTATGTAACAGATACATCTCATTGTATCAGCTAAGGTCTTTACCCCTTTGGGATTGTGTATAGAGTGTAGATAAAGGCTGCTAGACTATACATCTGCATTACTTACTGTTGATTGTTTGGTATCGTGTGGCCCAGTCTGTCTTTACTATTGTACTACTTGAAGGCCAAGGCTGGGACAGCAACATATGTAAACCTTTCCAGACTACTGTATTAGTATAACTGCTTCACAGTTGCATTACTCTGGTTATATGGATGTTGGTGTCTAAACAGCTATATGACATGGCATATACAACTGTAATGGTACACAAATAAAGCTTTCCCATGTGTGCAAACCTGTGTGTGGTGTTATATCTTTTGACCTCTCTGTGGGTATATGTTGCAGGCAACGATTGTCATTTGTATGGGTGGCTCATACAGTGTCCAGTTGGTAAGCTGGTAACTGTAGGCATAGTGGCTGTTCCATATTTTGTGAACCTTCTACATATGTATCTTCCTATACATATCTTTGTGTGTGTAGTTACATATATATATATCTATAAATATATATATATATATATATATATATATATTATATATATATATATATATATATGTATATATATATATATATATATATATATATATATATATATATATACGTATATCTCTATCTGCATAGATGTGTCTGTGTATATGTATCCTAGGGATGCTGATTGCTTCCACATTGTACATTCCCTATGGTAGCCAGACTGTAGTGCATGATATGTTACTGATACCAGCCTGACATCATACAGGTGGGATGGAGTACTGTTAGCATCTTGTGCCCATGTTGTGTCAGGTCCTGGTTATTGGTTCTGCAACAGTTGGTAGTGTATTGCAGGGCAGACATGTTTGGCTGTGGGAGAGGAGTACCTATTCGTACAAGACATATGTTGTTTGGGCCCCCCTCAACCCCATTAACAGTGCATGTGGAAATACATGTTTTTGTTATGTTCCCATTTATATCTACAGATGTATGTCTGTATATACCTACACACACACACACACACACATATATATATATATATATATATATATATATATATATATATATGTATATATTGCTGTATATATAGAGACATATAGATGTAGACATACATATCTATAGACATATGCATATGTATGTATGTATGTATGTATATATATATATATATATATATATATATATATGTGTGTGTGTGTGTATATATTTCTGTATATATCTATATCTACATATATAGATATGTATATATCTATTTAGATATTAATATATGTACACACACACACACACACACACATACATCTACATGTTTAAATATATTTCCTGTACTGATTAATAACTGTGCTGGATGATATGTTTGTGAAAACATCAGGGTTATGTATATCTGACATGGCTTAGTGGTAAATCACTTGGGCTATGGTGTGAAGGGCCCTGGGTTTTATCCTTACAGAGGCTGTTTATTTTGTTGCTGGGCAGAACAAGGGCCATTGGACACAGAGTGATTAAGGCACTTTTAAGCAGTTGTAAGAGGGCTTGCGTGGTTTTGTGCAGAGTTAAGCACTGATAACTTCAGGTTACAGTTTCTTATACTCAGTTAGCTTCTAAATTGGTTAACCTGTTTAGGCATTGCTTACCCTCACGCAAACAGTCTTAAACCCGCTTACTGCTGCTTAAAAGTGCTTACTCCTGCTTATGCCCACGCTAATTTCTTTAAAAGAAAAGAAAGAAGGGCTGATAGGAAAGTGGTGAAAAAGGGGCACAGAGAGGGAAAGACAGTAGGCAAAATAGCTAGGGATGTGCAGGTGGGTGTAGGGAAGGTCCGTAGCTGCCCATTTCTTCTACAGCAACAGCTGTGCATATACACTGACTTTGGAGGTAGATTTGGACACGCAAACTCCTGAGAGAGGTGTGAGGACCACATTAATATATTGTGATGCCAATTAGACCAGATTACATGTGTTGAGTGGGCACGTGCGAAATGGACAGCTATGCATGGGGCTATATTGTTTTTTTGGAAACAGATTGCCCTTTTTTCAGGTGAGAGTGGGATGTTGTGGAGGGTTAGTAGGTATATTTGAAAGGTATGTTGGGTAGTTTACCAGAGAAGACAAACAAGATGCATACAGGGGTGGTATATGCCACATGTCGGGGGTAAAAACCTTGATGGGGAGGGCTGTTGGGAAATCGGAAGCTCATGAGCCTCCTAGTGGAAACAGTGGGACTGAGATCCCCACCCATTGGCAGTCACCACTGCACCTTCATGGCCCCGAAGGTGGCTATGCTATGGGCTGATTCTGAGGGCCAGGCCGACCCTCTTGTCATGACATGCGGCCCTCGAGCTGGAAAGAAAAAACTCCAAACTGCTGATCGAACTATCTACACACCATGACCTGGATCTGGCGATAGGTGACAGCTTCCTGTCTGTGCCCGCTCCCTGGGGGGGCTAACCCCATCCCCTGAGGTGGTTTCACCCGAAGGTGGTGCAGGACCAACGGATGAGGATGTTCTGGGTTAAGCCCCAGACATACTGGTGCCCAGTGCCATGGCCAGCTGAGGTGGGACAGGTGGGTTCACTGGGACCTGCATTCCCATACATGCTATGGTGTTTATGGTGTATCAACATATGTGGGTTAGTAATAGTCAACACATTCCAGGGTTAGGTATAACAGCATGCACATATATTCCCATTAACCCAGACACATGATATGGAACAGTTGCATAGCAAAAAGAACACATGCATGTATAGGACCACAGTGGTAATAACAAGAGCATGCAGGTACATTGATGGCACCATGCCACCAATTCTGGAGTATTTCAACATAGCTCATGCATGGAAACAGATTTAAATAATTATCAACCAATAGGACATATGTCCCAACAGAACAGTGAAGTCATCACATATCAGTTGAGGGGGGTATTTCATTTATTGTTGGAGATATGGTGTGGGGAGAAAGATGTCAATTAACAACTAGTATATTCCTGTAGTTCACATTACTTTCCTAGTCAGTGCTGTTATCTGTACCTTACAAGTATTACTACACTACCCCATTGCCTTAGTTTGGACAGTGATATGGCTGTCGTCATCTTTATACATGAACTCGTTTTATCTGCAGTATACACCTCTTACCTGGTATACCTGTGGAGGAAATGATTGCTAACACTAAGTGACTGTTTTTGCACATACTCCCATATTCTAGGTTGATGTTGTGCGCATACCTGTCCATATCTTTCTGCACAGACTCTGGCCATGCCTTGACCACATGCAGGTGAACCAGGACATATCTAGACTATTGCCCTCTTCAATCTTTAGTGACTTACAACACTGTTATACTGGCTTTTCTACACAGTTATATTATGTAGCACAGTGTGGGTGACAGTGATCAATGATACTTTATTATTCAGAGCAACTGCAACACTCACAATTCCATATAATACCAGAGTAAACAGTAACAGTACAGGGTATCAAACTTTTTATTTCTTGGCACAGTGCTCATATCCAACGTACCAGTGGGAGCAATGTTTGTTAGCACTACCTGAATGTTGCCACACAATGTACCAGATTACACATTAGTATTATGCACATACATCTCACTCTGTATACACACTCTGGTCACAGCTTGACAACATGGGGGTGTAGATAAGACATACTTGGCTTAATACTCTCATAACAGTTTCAGGAGTTGCTAGACTGAAAGTTTTTTTCTCATAGATGTGTGACAATCATTTGTATTCCCTGTTTGCTGCCTAAACATCTGGGATCATCCCACTCACTTATCGGGGGGAAAGGGTGACTGGCAGCAGATATGGGCCCATATACTGGACATTCTGGTGTTATCTGTAAAGTTGTGGGGTATAATTCTGTATGCAGCCTACTTCCATTCCCAGGATTCAGATCATAACTGTGTCTGCTAAAACTAAAACACTGTCCATTACAGTTGTGTGTGCTATATAGATATTGCTGTATATCTCCTATCTGCTTTCTGTCTTATAATTCTTTTGTGGTTTTACATTCTGATATTGTATTACAACACTCTTATACAGGATTTCCTAGACAGTTATACTTTGTAGGACAGTGTGGGTGACAGTGATGAGTAATACCTTATTATTCAGAGCAACTGTGTCAGTCACAATGCCATACAATACCAAAGTAAGCAGTACCAGTACAGGGTATCATTCTTTTATTTCTGGGTACAGTGTTCGTATGTGACAGACCTGTGGGAGCAATGTTTGTTAGCACTACCTGAATGTTGCCACACACAGTACCAGATTCCACATTACTATTATACACATACATTTCACTTTGTTACTGTACACACTCTGGTCACAGCTTGACAACATAGGGGTGTAAATGGGACATACGTGGCTTATTACTCTCATAAGATTTCGGGGAGTTGCTAGTATGCCAACTTTGTTCTCATAGATGTGTGTCAATCAGTTGTATTTCCTGTTTGCTGCCTATACATCTGGGATCATCCTACTGATTTCCCAGGGGGTTAGAGTGACAGGCAGCAGATATGGGCCTCTTTACTGGACATTCTGGACATATCTGTGCAGTTGTGGGGTATGATTCTGTATGCAGATTACTACCACTGCCAGAATTCGAACCATGGCTGTGCGTGCTAAAAATACAACAATTCACGTCTCAGTTGTGTGTGCTATTTGGATTTATTTGTCTGCCTTTTCACTGTTTTCTATGTGTCTTTCAGTTGTACTAAATGATCTCTGGGGATTACACCAGTCATATGCAGACATTCCTACACATTTTATTTATGTTGCACAGTGTGGGTAACAGTGCTTAATACAACAGTACTATTACGTGATTGCAAATCTACATTACTATATGATACCAGAGTATACACATGCAGTCCTGCAGTTAGACTTTTACTGTCAGGCTATTATGCTTTTATTTACATACAAACTATATGAGACTCTTCCTGCCATATTCCCTGGTGTATGCTGTACTTGCCTTAAACAATATAGGTTTTATACCGGCAATTACCTTACTAATGCTTTCAGATTTATTTCCTATGACAGCACATGCAAGAGTATTACTGACCTGCCTCACATCGCAACCTCTACAGGCAACAGCTGTGGGCTTCCTGGTTTACGGCCCGCTCACTTGCCACTGTGAAGGACATAAGAGGTATATTTAGCCATACAGATCCATAATATACATGAGCTGGCAATTATTACACACGTAGTGGAGTGATACTTACACACAGCTGGGACAGCCCCTGCCATCCTAGCCTCTTGGATCCACTGCTCCAAGTGGTCCCCCTTATGCCACTTCAGGTCAGCATAGTGACGCCTGACCTGCTCACTAGTTCCAGATATACCAGTGACACTAGTGAGGTCACGGGCGAGATTGTCCCAGGCTTCCACCTTATATTGGGTACTGGCCCTGCAGCAGTCTCTGGTCATGATCTTTGACAAGGAGTCCTGCCATGACTCTGGACTCCTGGATGCCTCAGCGCTGCACCCGGATGTGCACTCCCTCTCCCCTTTCTGCCATGGTGCCAGCAAGGGGAAGCTACAACCAGTTATGAGATATATTCCCACCTGTTGGGTTTAAGTAGGGCCGAATAACTGCACTTTGCCATGATTGGCTGGTTTTGAAAAGGCTAAGCTATGGGAAAACCTGCTTACCTAAGGCTGGCATTGTTTAAAGGGGTATACCACTGGGCACACTGAGTTAGCTGGCCTAAACATTGCTTACACCTCCTAAACTGGGCTGTGCAATGCTTAGTGTTGCTTAAATTTGACTTTGCATTATATTTGCTTTTTGGCATTGATTTATTATTCATTACATCTTATATATATGTCTTGTATCCATGATTTATGTGTACGTACATTGTATGGGGACCTTGTATTTAGTAGGGGACTTCAACATTCTATTACATTTACACCTCACATCTGGGCGTACTTCAGTACTCCAGTTCACATATTTCTGTTATGTAGTGGGTTATAGAACATTTGACTGTATACTGATTCCTTACACATGCTCAGTTTCATTTCACTATAGTGAGGATTTATTTGGTGATACCTCTTTTTTATTTACTGCTGTGATGGCTTGGTGGTTAACTACTGTGACTATAGTGTATAGGGTCCTGGGTTCAAGACCTGCAAGGCTGTTTATTTTGCTGCTGGGCAGAACAAGGGCCATTGGATACAGAGTGATTAAGGCACTTATAAGCAGGTGTAAGTGGGTTTGTGTGGGTTTGACGAGGGTAAGCAATGCTAAGCTCCAGTTAAATATGCTTACAGAGAGTTAGCTGCAATATTGCTTAACCTATCTGCGCATAGCTCAGTTCTGCGCAAACGGGCTTAAACCCACTTACTAGTGTTTACATATGCTTACTACTGCTTAATAGTGCTTACACTTGCTTACTCCTGCTTACAACTGCACTGATTTAGACAGTAATGTCTAATGGTTCTTGGGAAGGTGGGGGATTTGGAAGTTGTATGGAGTTATCATTCATTACACATTTTACCTTCCGTTTGTATCCATGATTCCTGTGTACATATACTATATGGGGCACATGTGATTATCTATGGACTTTGCAACATTATGACACTGACAGCTCACATCTGCATTTAATGTAATACTCCAGTTCACAAATATATGTTATTTAGTAGGTTATGCAACTAAAATATTGGTCATAATGTGATTTGACATGGAAAATGGAATGTGCTGCAGTGGGACTTGAACCAGGAATGCCTGCTCTTTAGGCAAATGCTCTTCCCACTACACTATTGCTATACTGCTTCAGTTGCCTATATCTTCCCTGTTATCCTCTTCAGCCATTTAAGCTGCATTAATCATAGCTAAGTGATGGGCAAACCCATGCACCTAAGGTTAACTTTAATCGGATTAATAAAAAAAAATTGTATGTTTATTTTTTTTTGTATTTACTATTGCAGTTGGGCATGTGAGGGGATGTTGCTGGGGCTATGCGGACACCTATGAGTGATCTTACTCATTTCTTTGGCCTTTCTGCTCTTCTTCTTCATTGCGGGAGCATGTATATTATGAAAGCTCTGCTCTCAGACACGCCCCCTGCACTCTTACATGTTCCATGTAGGATTTGGAGCTCAGGCAGTGCGCCTTCATTAATATGCATGGTGCACTGCCATCCTGCTCCTAAACAGCCACTTTCGTGCAGGACTAAGCTAGTCCTTGCACAGAAGATTAGTAAATCTGGTAGATTATTTAAGAAAAGTAAGTCTTTTTTTGTTAAATAATCTCATTTTATAATAACAATAACCAACTCCATGGTATGGTATACTGAAGATTTACCCATGGTTGGCTTTATTTAATCACTCAGGCTTCACCCTCATGATTAAACCACATCAACCATGGGTAAATCTTTAGTATACCACACTGATCTCATTGGTTGTTGCTCTAATACATACCAGTAAAAGTGGTTCTACTTCACCCTCCCCTTCAGAATTTTGCTGTGCACTGTTCTCTGCATTCAGCAGTGCAGTGTAGTGTCCAACCATCAACCCCTGCTGGATGAGAAAACAGAAATTCATCCCTGGTTTTGCACGTATGTCTCTGATGCAAACAGGTAACTTGTAAATGGCTCATCTCCCAGGCCAGTGTGTACACTTATCAAGGCTTCAAAACATGTCAGGCATTTGGGATGCATGACTAGGCTTAAAAAGGCCCTTTTGGTCATTAGCCTAATAAACACCTATAAACCTACGAACCTATTATGTAGTTACAGTTATTTATCTATTACATTGAGCACCTGCAAAACACTTGCCACCCTATGCAATGCTTTCACAGTAGTTCATTATTTGTGGGGTCATCCCACAATGAAAGGTACTTGCTCATATGCTACAGCATGCAGGTAAGGACTTTGTTTAGCACCCTTGACAAAGTTGACTGATATATGTTCAATGCATTAGTCTGTTAACCACTGGAATGCAGAGAACAGCAGCCTTAGTGACAAACATGATAGGCCAGTGCTATGGTATATTTGGTGTGCATGTCACACATGGTATCTAACACAGCACTGCCTAATACCAGTGAATAACCTTTTTATAATAAATCAAAGGGGTACTATGCTGAATGCAGAATGACTGACAGCACTGCAGCGTGCAAGTATATACCAGCTCTGTTTTTGATCTCCAGCGTCACCAAAATATACAGCATATGCATTGCTCCATCCATTTCTTTTACCTATACATGACAATACTTTACAATACAGCAAATTGGAATATGCTGAATAATACATGCTTTTAAAATGTTAAAGGAATGTGTCTAGGATGATGATCCCTTGAACCTTATTCATGTGTTCTTATTCACCATTGCCACAGTATATTTTTCTGCTCAAATGACTAAGTGAATTACATAATATAGTTATATATGGGGAAGACTTTGGAGAAACAGAGCACAAAAATAGGCACATACATCATGATAATTATCAAAAACATCAGTTTGATGGAGTTTTGAGAAACAGTTTGAAAGCAGCTCTTGACGAACCTTCCACTTGTATTTCTCTTGGTCACTGCACTTGCACATGTTATCCCACAGAATGTGTAGGCTGGCCATCTACTAAATGCTTGACTATGACCAAGGTGATGTTGGGATACATTGCACCTTTGCAGGAAGTGTTTGCAAAATGTAAATGGCCAGATTGTGAATTAAACACAGATTATAAAAAATAAATAACAGACAGATAGACAGACAAAATGAGAGATATTATAGTGCACCAAACAAAGTATGGCTCTGGCTTCTTCCAGGTGGATTGCAGCTCTGGCAAATCTTTATTCAATACACTGTCTTTTACTGGTACTACAATTATCAGATATCTTTAAAACTGATGATGAGAACTGTGAACCTGAAATACACTCAAATTACAAAGACGAATGAGCTAGTCAGTTAAAAGTTTGTAAAGCAGATGTCTCAGTCCAATTACGTTACCTTAAATATTAGTGCCACTGAAACTTTTTTTGCCACTTCAACTGCTGAGAGTGGAAACTCTGGTAAAAATATACCATGCAAAGTAACTTGTTTCAAAGTCTACTAAAGGATTAGATGACACCATGACGGTTAGTACTCAGTACAGGATAACAGCAGCCTTTGACAGCTCTCTTATTAAAATGATCATGACCTATGTCACAGTATTTAAAATCAAGAAATACTCATAGATCCCTTCGTTCAATAATTTTCTTTACTAAACAATACGGTTTATGATAATAGCAGTCACATAAATTAACAAATGTTATTCTGCATTGCGACACTAATTGTTTCCATGCTAATATCTACTGTAATATGCATCTCTTCACTCAAAGACTGCCTGTTTACATTTTCTTCTCTTAAATTTAGAATACCACCTACATCCTTCTTCACTCACTTAATATATTAAACTTAATGTGATATCCTTTCTTATTTTCTTCCCTGCTACTTTTTCCCTGACCTAGGGTTGTGAAGTCATTATTTTTATTCTTAGGAAGAATTTTTTTAATTCCTTATATATGTCCTACATCCTTCCTCCTATGATATCATTTTGACTTTCAGCATCATTTACTTTTCCAGGCAACTGTTATAAGCCATGCTAAAATTGTCCTCTCCTTTGCATAATGTCTGGCTGTTTCCTTTACCATATTAAAGCATTATAGCTTTATAGCCCATTTTGATTATTTAAAAACATTATGAAACAAATTTCCAGGTGCCACATAGCTGTAAAACCATGATTCATAATCCTTTAATATCTCTCTTACTGCATCTCAAGCATTACAAGGAATTCTTTGAAAGTTTGAATACATAATAATTCTTGTTATAAAGATCCATTGTGAAATTATTGCAATGTTCAAAATAAAAGACTTCATTGGTATATTTTTCATACCATTTTGTTCTAAAATTATCTACTTAAAATAGTTAAGTAAAGCAGTATGGAACACTCCACCACAAGTATATGTGTTGCAACATCTTTGTGCTTTTCACTGCATTAATTTAAGATTTGTTTTAAGTTAGTGAACTCTTGCACCTGATAAAGTAGAACTACATTGACATTTCATGCCTTTCCTAATTACAAATAGGTAAGTGACCAAAAATAAATAAGAAGTATTAGTCATCATTCATTTCTGTAATATCTCCATAGAAAATAGTTAATTGCCATGGTCTCCTTCACCCCGATAAAGTATAGTCATAATCAGTAATTACTTTGAAACTACTTTTTATGCTCTAAATGTATCTTATTCCTGCTGCTTATTGTATACAATTTCCATTTTTCTTATCTACTCCCATCTTCTGCCAAACACTAGTAAGTTATTCCATCTTTCCAGTTTTTAAACCAGCTTCACATATTCACATAAAAGGTACCCAAGAGCCTATAAATGCTTCCAGAAAATAAAACGGTTAATACGTTCCCATACTCTTGATATTCTCTGCCTACTGTACAATCTGTTCACATTTAGAGTACATTGATTATTGTTCTACTTATCTAATTTCCATGTAATTAGCAACTTTTTTCTTTGTCATTTTGGTCAAACCCCACCACATTCCAACTCATGAACAACTGCAGGCATTCTCCAAACCAGTTATTTTTTTTTTTCAGTGATACAGGTGAGCTCCCAATAATATTGCCTCAGTAAGATTATGGCACCTTATTACATATCATGGATGACTTTTTTGGATCATAGTGACTAGTCTGTCAAATTATGCTTACAACACAGTTCTCCTTTTCTACAGTCCTTTTACTTATTTTTGTCTTTCAACATCTCTGCCTCTATATATTTCTCTCACATTTCACACTCCTCCCTTTGTATTGCTTTTATCCCTTTACATCTAAATTTTTGAGTGTGATTTCTATTCTTTTATGTATTACATATGGTTTAAACTGTTTTACTGGCCTCACCCAGATATAGCTTCAGGATGTAAAACTAAGGGCAGTGGCTAATAATGAAAACTAGTGAAACCTAGACAATGTTGGTGTTTCCTACATGAAACAAAGGCAAAGGTAATTATTTTATGATATAATGCAAACATGTGTCAGGAAAAAAAGACATTGGGACTTTTATATCTGTGGCAGAAAAACTGGAAGTTAAATCATTGAAGGGTTTTTTTTGCAACTAAACAGTATCTAATCTATTTTGCTGAGATTAAAAAAAATAACTAAAGCTGAGATAAGATTAACTATACTGCAGGATGGAGCTGTACTTTAATTAACTTCATCCCAGGTTTGGCCTCAAAGTGTACAACATGATTGACCTGATCTGTAATGTTAAATGAGTCTTACTCTCCTGGATGCTTTAAAGTGAAGTTGTATCCATTCAGGAGAGTTTTCTGCATTTTAATACTGGGTGCAACCTCTTTTTCAAAAAGCTAGTGATCAATAGTTATTTCTTTTCTGTAACATCACAAGAAGTGCTTTCAGATCCACACTAGTACATTTGCTGTATGTCTGTAATATATGTTCTAAGAAGGAGTGCATTATCCAGCACAAGATGACCTAGGCAGCTGCCTGGGTCCCTGTTCTGTTGGGGAGCCAGCATACAACACTAAAGATTTTAAACAAAAGTACATGTCAAGATGTTAAAAAAACTCCAAACCCAGCACTAATATTTCCAAAAAAGTCTGAGCTGAGTTCCTAAAAAAAGAAACGTCCAAACCATTTCCTCTGGAAGCAGTATCTTTCATTGGCTCTGCATGGTATTTGTGATGCAGAGCTAGTGAGAGACTTCCAGTAATTGGTGCAAGATTTCAAAACTTGCAGAAAGTGGAGACATGCTGTTGGATAACAACTGAATAAGTCGGTCCAGTCAAGGCAAGTCAGCAGCACTTGCAAATGATGGAAAGAGTAATGATTGCAGGCAACAGTAGCCTAGCTTTAGTGATAACAAGTGGAATAGACAGCATCAGAGGAAGTACAATAGTATGTCTAACATCAGCAATAAAGTGTGCCCAGCATCAGAGACTGGAAATGCAACAGACATTTGTGTGTGTGTATGTGTGTGTGTGTGTGTGTGTGTGTGTGTGTGTGTGTGTGTGTGTGTGTGTGTGTGTGTGTGTGGTGTAATGATCCAGTTGGGGGGGGTCTAATTTATTAAGGACCTTGCACCTTATGTATGGAGATGAGCCTTAATCCTCCTTGCCAACTACTAGACTTCCATTAACTTTGATAAATTACTGAGCATTACAGGCAGTCAATGTCAATTATGTTGTAAAGGAAGGAAATTGTTTGTAGTAAAAAGGACCATAATGTGGGCCATATTATTTGGATGTAACCCTTGATTTCCTTGTTCTGTTGAATGTTGACTGCATTTATTTAGCTGTGAATAAATTGGAGAGAAGGAAGCTACAAGTTAATTATTAGAATTTTAACTATGAATACATTTTTAACTTGTCTTGTTTTTTGCAGGCACACAGGTGTGAAATGTACTGTTTGAGCTACAGCAGTTTGTCTAGTACTTGGTACAGCTGAGTATAGCTATGAGCTGTTAAAGAGCTGCTTCCTGTAATACATGTTTTGACTCCCTCAGTCTTTTGTCTTCTGAGTGATTAAGCTAAGTTACTTTACCAGACAGTATTATTCCAATGCTCTTGAAACGGTACATTTGTGTACATTGGGCTCTCCCACTCTTTTAGCAGATGTGTTGCACATTTGTCTTTTGAATTCCTGGATCCTTCAATTAGGTGCCAATTAATACTTTACTACATGCTATTTGAGTTTGAATCCCAGCATGTCTCTAGTAGTTTTATGGTTTGCCAGGTTTATTTTCACTACAAGTGAGTTTCAATAGAAGAGAAGATTACTTTTTCTCATGCTAAGTCTGTTTTCAATGTGAAACTTTTTAATGGCTCTCGGTATATTTTCTGTAAAATTTGAAATACATTTTAAATGAAATCCAAGTGTAAATGATACCCATTTGTCCGTAACCCAGCTCCATTGACTGTGGAGGTATATGCTGCTACAATGCAACATTACTAGCCATTCCAGTAGGTCAGACATATACAAAGTGATGCTGGAGGGTATAGCTATATTTCTGTTGACAAAGAAGAAAGAGGGAAGTCAAAAAAGGAGATGTAGGTGTCCTGTAAGCATTTTAGCCCCCACCAAAAATAACAATGTTATTTGCAACAATACTTCTGATTTTTGTATGACTTGTGAGTTGTTGAACAAAAGATGCTGCTTGTTTAGCTTTATTCATTCCACTAAAGAATGAATTAATTTGTTAATAGGGCTGGATTGTGTAATATAGTCCAAAAATGTTACATTTTCATAGTCTAAGCATGTTGCATTGTAGTAATGTTTTGTAGTTCCTTCTTTATAGCCTCCAACAAATGCAAAGAGGTTGATAGAATGGGTTAATTTATTTCTCATCAAAAAAGGTGCACCATCTAATGAGATGTTTACAGTCACAACACTACTTGACATCATTTTAACAAAAAACTTTTTCACATTTAACAACAAGTTATATTTACAAAAATGTGGCGTCGCAATGGGCTTGCCAGTGGGGGCCAGTTTAGCTAATACAGTAATGGTATACTGGGAAAACCATTTTATTTTTCAGAACACCGAGTGGACTTCACACATAAAATATTACACTCGGTTCCTTGACGACATTTTTATTTTGTTTCAAGGACCAAAGCAGTTAGCAGATAATTTTTTATTTTATTTAAATAACACTACTGACTTTTTTAAATTTACATTGGATTTTCAGACTTTGTCTATAAACTACCTTGATGTTAACTTATCCAAGGACCCCCAGGGTATGCAGTATTTTGCCAAAATGCATAGAAAAGACACCTTTTGTAACTCTTACCTTCACTATACTAGCCTCCACCCACATACACAAAAGAAAGCTATAGTTAAGGGACAGCTTATTAGAGCAGCCTGTATGACAACTTTGCCTAGTGATTTTTTACTTGAATGTAGTTTATTAAAAACGTTATTCATTGAAAGAGGCTATCCGACTGACTTAGTGAATGACATCTTTCACGAAGTCATGTACAAAAGAGACAGTGGCACTGTAGTACCAATATTACAAACTAGGGATAGATTTAACAACAGTCCAAGTGTAAGCCCTATTACAGTGAATGTATACAATACTGATAGTTCCATGCCAGATGTTAACACCATTGACAACAATGAGCAAGAAAATGCAAACAACTATCAGATAAGTTACATTACAACATTTAGTATGGATAGTAACATTATTAGAAAGATACTGTATAAAAATTGGGTAATTATACAACAAGATAAAAACATAAATTCCAAATTTATGGAAAATCCTAGAATAGTGTACAGAAAAGGGAGAAACATTAAAAATATTTTGGAAACAAACACAACAAACAGTTTCATCAATAGAAAAGGGATGGTTAACTGTGGTAGCTGTAACATGTGCAAATTTATGTCTTGCAGCGAACATGTTACTATTAACAACATAAAATATAAAATCAAATATAAACTTAATTGTAATTCAAAACTTACAGTGTATGTTGCCACATGCACTCTATGTTCAGCTTTCTATATAGGAAAGACTGAACGTCGACTGAAAGAGAGAGTGTATGAGCATACATATGCAATATCTAACGGTAAGACAGAAAACGCTTTATTTAAACACATTGCAGCTAACCCAGGGCACAACTTTAAATTTACTGCCTTTGATCAAATTCAAACTGACACTAGAGGGGGTCCATATAACCTGTTACTAGAAGACCGTGAATTATCTTGGCAGTGGAGAACAAACGCTTTTGTTAAACCAGGCCTAAATGAACACTGTAACATTAGTTGCTTGTTGAAACTCAAAAGCTTGGACAGAAAATTAATAGAACAAATAAATAAATATGGTACTAGGGCAAGTTCATTACATTGCTTATACTATCGCTTTATAGTTTTTAAATATAGTTATACTTTTATGTAGACAACATAATGTTTTTACAAATAAATTAACTATATATACATTATATACTTATATAGAATATTTATTTACATATTTATATATTTAAACAGGTTACAATCTTACTAAACCAATTACTTTCAAGGTTGACTACTTTGCCAAAATGAATTAATTCATCTTATGTTTACTGTACTGGTTTATATCAAGTACTTAATATTAACAACAGTAACAATTATTTTATCTGTAAATTGTATGGTTTTTAATTTAATTTAGGTTATTTATTGAGAAGAAGGTTGAATTTAGTAGTTTACTTTGTGTTCTTTATTTGTACTTTATACCACTTTAAATATGGGTGGTTTTTAAATTGATTGTATTATAAATTCACTAATTACTTGATTGAATGTTGTCTGAAGAAGTTGCTCTAACGTTGAGCGATGAAAAGCACTTTACAAATAAACCTGTGTTCCTCAATTCCTGTGGATGTTATTTGGAGCCTTTTCTGGTGAAACACTTTGTTTTTACGACTTAGTTTGTCCCATCTAGCAGGGCGACTGACATGATCCTCGGGGTGAATTTCCTATCACCCAACCAATCATCAAGGTTCCTTTTGAAGAGTGCCAAGGAGGCGCTCTGCTTGACATGTATGGGCAGTCTATTCCAGAGTCTGGGGAGTCTCTGGATCAGGAACCTATCGCTCCAGCATGTTTTGCTCATTGTAATGACAAGGTTTAGCTCCCTGAAATGTGTGTCTCTGAGGGATTGGGATTTCTTTAAGTGTAGCATGTTCAACAGTTCTGGGTTTGACATGGCATTGTATGTTAAGCAGAGATCGCCTCTGAGTAGATGATATGCGACAGAGTATAGGTGGAGTTTTTTTAGACGGTTACCAAAGGGCATCTGCTTTAGGCCTGTGATTCTTTTAGTGAGGTATTTCTAGGACCTTTCCAGTTGTTGCAGATGTCTTGAGAGGTACACAGCAAATGGGGCATTGTATTCTATAATGGGTCTAATGAGGGATGAGTACAGTGGGACAATGACCTCCTTATTTCTGGATTAAACACCCTCAGTAATGAGGTGTGCCACATAGAAGGATTTACTGACAGTTTTGGTGATGTGGTTATCGAAGGTGAGACCACTGTCCACCTGTGTCCCTAAGTCCCTTATCACACTTTCGGTGTTAATGTATTGCCACTTATGCAGTAATTCATGGGTACATGTTTTTTTCCCCAAAGGGGATAACTATACATTTCTTGGCATTGAGCTTCAGCCCATGGATCTGGCGCCAAGCATCTGTTTCTGTAAAGGCCCTTTTGTAGAATATCCACATCATAGATTATAATGAGTCCTTGCAAGTCTTGAACCCAGGACACTGCACACCATATCCACAGCAATTTACCACTAAGCCATCAGAGCACACATACACTTCCCACACTAAATAAGGAAACAACACATAACCCCACATATATGGAGGTACTCCCTAGCATCTTACCAAAAGATCAGAGGACAAACAAGGCAAAAAAAAAAAACAACCACAAAACATAATAACACACACACACCAGCATCTCAACAAATAAGCCCATAAAGCATAACACCACAAAACCTAATGTTTTGGTCATAGGTGACTCCATTATGAGACACACGGATGTGCCCCTCATCAGGCTGGTTAAGGAGTGGGTTACAGTTAGCTGCCTGTCAGGTGCCAGGATCCATTAAGTCACTCAAGTCACTCAGCCACAAGTACCAGTATGACTCCGTCATAGTCAGTGTGGGGATTAATGACTTGAGAAATACCTCACTGGACTATATGAAGAGAAACATGACTGAGCTCTCAGATTATGTATCACAAGCAGGTATAAGCCTGACCTTAAGCAGCATTCTTCCTTCTTCAAGGATGATGCTACAGTATAAACAAAAAACGATTGACTTTAACAATTGGCTTAACTTCTGGTGTCAGTCTAAGGGGATCCAATATCCATCAGCCTAGGAAGACATGGTCGACATGTCATACTTTGCCAGAGATGGTCTGCACCTGTCTCTTGTAGGTGTTTGAATACTGGCAAAGGCATTAGACACTCCTATTGTGCCTTTTTTAGGCAGTATCAAAATAACCAGCCTCACAACATAACAAAATCCTCTCTAGATAAAACACAAGGTACTGCTGCTTAATACTAGGAGTCCAAACAGGAAACTGTACTATCTGGAAGCATTCCTCACTTTGGAAGAAGCTGATGTCTGTGCAGTCATCAAGACTTAGTTCAAACTTGGAAAGCACCCCGGCTGTTCAGGGCTACAATTCCTTCCATACATTCAGTGAAAAAGTAAACAGACAAACCAATGTGTTCTTACACAAGAAACGGTCACTTGAATAAGGTAAAATCACCAGAGACTTAGCGCTTTCACCTTTTACAATCCAGGCATCATCAGAGTCATATAAAAAAAACAACAGTCATATTAATAGGAAATACAGACTGACATCATTTCCTGTAGCGTCATGCATTCGAGAATAATGTACTAGTTTATAAATAACATCTGTGCTGTTAAAATTACTTCAATGACAGAATAAAATGCTAAGTAGTAAAAGCATATATATATATATTATTAAATATTGTATAAAAATATTTTTTATTTTACTTCAAAACTGTTTGCATTCACTGAGGCTTATAAAAGCCTGTATTTAAACCTATTTTGCTCTTTTTTTCAAGATACTCAAGATGGAAATTGTGTCACTAATTCCAGGTTTCACCCCGGCGTTGTCTTAATTGCCATTGGGGGTTGCTTGTGGATAAAATAACTTACCCGCTGAGCTGATAAAAGTTAATCATTAGTCTGCTTTTGCAGGACTAGTATGCACTTATGTAAAAGTGTAAAACAAATTGGAATCATTTTACTGTGGCCATTTTTACCACAATCAGACATGATGTATTTCCAAATCAATAAAGTAGCTGTAATGGTTGAGTGCAGATATTGGTAGATTATAATGACAGCAGTCTGAGTGGCTTTTTTATGGTTGAAATATTCTGAATTGTGTATTTTCATTACTGATTCTTCATTCCTCTAATAAACAGTGTTGATGTATTAAATAATAAATATAACCTAGAGCAATCAGGAAGGTGAATCAAAGAATACATGTATTTATGCATCGTTCTAAAAATGTGTGTCTGGAGGGGGTCAGAAGTGTAGATGGCTCAACCAGTACTATGTGTAGGTACCATGAACCAGTGCTCTACCCTGTCATCTCATCAAATAAAAAGCAAAAAAAGCACTTCACTGTAATGAGCCATTAGATCCATGCCTGAAGCCCGAGCCCTTCCATTTAAGAGCAGCATAAACAGAAAAGAAAAAAAGAAAAAAGGCACCTGACAGTTAGATCCATTTCTCCCAGTTCTTCCATTGAAGAGCAGCAAAGAAGAAAAAAATCACTTCACTATAATAAGCCAATCACTTCATTCGCTTATTACACTCAGATCCACACACCCTCAGCTCTTCTATTGAGGAGCAAAAAAGGTCATTCCTTCTATTGACATGTCCCCACTCTCCTACCCCAGCCATTTAGGTTCTGTTTTTTGCCTTGTCTCCAACCCTCCTTCTACACTTTTTATTAAAAAAAAATCGTATTTTAAACTGTAGCAAGCTACTTGCTACAAATGTAAGAAACAGTTGGTACAGTTTACACCCTGCCTAAACAGGGGGCTACAGTGCTGAAGTTTTAGTTTAAAAAGAGAGAGAGTGGGAGACAGATTTTCATTTTTTTTTTTACTTTTAAACTGTAGAAAACTGTTTCTTACAGTTTAGACCCCACACAGAGAGCTACTGCACTCAGGTTGGGCAGCATATACCTGTACTGGATTAAAGAGAGTTCCGGATTGGCTAATTGTACTCTCTCAACACTTTGTGCCCAGGGCAGTTGACTGTCTCACTCCACCCTAGCTATGCTACTGGTGGAGTCATGGTTTGAAAACAGCTTGATGCCCAAGGTACACTTATTTCAGCATGATCCAAATGCATTTCCACATGGATGCAAGTTTAAATTCACTTTCAATGAATGTGAGTTTCCAGAGAAGAGATGTTTACAGTTGCTCGTGCCAAGTCTGTTTTCAATGCAAAACCGTTTTTTACTAAATGGCAAAAAATGTTTGTGTTCTAAAATTTGAACTTTCTAGATGATATTCAAATCTCTAAGCATTGAAAACATAATATATACACTGAGAGGTTTTAACAGTGTTTATGGAAACTGGAGAGGGAAGGCAAGAAATGTAATACTGGAATGATTTGGGGTGGCCCTGACCCATTAGCCTGCCTAAGTCTCCATTTGACAATGATCCGGTGCTGCTGACAAGATCTGAACTTGATTCATATATATTTGTACATCTAGTAGGCTATATATGAAAAAAGAATGCAAGCCAAAAAATTAAAATATCCATCAGGTGGGCAAACCTCAAACCAGTGTGTAGACTTTGATTTTCTACCCCAATATAGAAAAACATACATTTAACATATTTTAATGTTATGTGCACAGTTAATGCACCAGAATCACTCTTAGTGCTTCTTGTTATATTTTAATTTCTTATACCCCAAAACAGTTAGCAAGATGATTGATATTCAGCCGTTAGTTTGTTTCATATTTTCTTAGTGCTCTTTTCAAAAAACAGTTTGGCCTCTTGCGATATGATGCAGCCTACACATAGTAAAATAGTTTTCTTTTCATTCCATTTATTTAGCAATAGTTCTTTGAGCCCCATAATTTTCAGATGGACTATGAAATCTGTCACTGTGTTGCTTTTTAAAGGAATACATCATCTTAAAGCTCACATTTATATTACTTTTCATCATATCTTGGCATTCTATGTCCTACCTCTTCTTCTTCTTTCAGCTTTTCCCAGTTAGGGATCACCACAGCAGATCACCTGTCTGCTCATGATCGGCAGTGGAGTTCTATGGTGTAAAGTTGCCAGCCCGGTGTCTAACCTTCCACAGAAGGCACACACACCCACGCACTCATGCCTAGGGCCAATTTAGAGTGTCCAGTCCACCTACAGAATGTCTTTGGTTTATGTCCTACCAATGCATCAAAATCATTCTAAGTGTTTCTCATACTTTGATTACTATATACACCGGTGTGATTTTGTTTTTCAGTTTCTGTCTTAGTGTGGGTTTTTATAATTTAACTCAGTATATACATCCAAATTAAGGTTTCTGTTTTCTACCATTAGTTATAATGATAATATTGTCTGTTTTGGGACTTTTAGATTGTCTTTGGAAGCAGAGTTTCTGATTCTTTTAAACCAGTTAGCTCTGATCTGTGCTTACTATAAAATTGTAAAAGCTTTGCATGGTCCATTTACCTTCTGGTAAAAAAAAACAGGAGAAAAAGTAGGTTTTGTTATGTGATCTAAGCTATAGTCCTTTAAAAATTCCACAGCCACCTCTCTCCACATAGCAGTGATCATACATCTGTGACTGAGACATAGAAGTTCAAAGGAGCTGGTAAGACAAAGTAAAAGATGTCTGTAGTTTCTGATACTCTGGTTAATTTTATAGTTAAGTAAGTTGTTTGTATAAAAGGAAAGCTGCACCAGTTCACCAGATAAAATATGACTATGTACAGTTTGTATAATATTATAGCATAATCCATCCCTGTTCTTCATAAATTAGAATTGGGGGGTCTACCTCTACAAAGAGACCAGTCACATGTGGAGTCCATCAAGGATCAGTCCTTGGACTGCACCTTTTTTGCATTTACTTTTCAGAAGTCAAGCCCAATGTCCGGGGTCTCTGGCTGACTAAATTTGCAGGTGATTGCAAATTAAGAGCTGTCATTGAATCTCACACTGACACAAATGTTCTCCAGGAGGGGCTGACAATGACAATCAACTGGTGTCAGAGATATGGACTAAAACTAAATACCAAGACATGCATAATAGTATCCTTTGGGAAGTCATCTATCCCTGGTAACTTTCACATTGACAACACAACCCTTAGAGATGACCCAGTAGTCAGTGATCTAGGGATATACATAGATAGTAATCTAGCCTTACATCATCTCATGTCTACAGTGGTGAGGAAATCATTCTATGTTGTGCAACTTATAAACAAAGGTATGGCATCTATGTCCAAGGAAGTCATTGTTCCACTGTATTCGGCATTCATCAGACCTATCATTGAGTACAATGCACCCATTGTTTTTTGCCTAACCAGGCATATCCAACAATTGGAACATCCACAGAGGTTCCTCACTAAAAGAATAAAGGGCATAAGTAATATGTCCTATGCAGACCGCCTCAAGGCCCTATTTCTGTATTCTGTCTCATACAGGTTTTGAGAGGAGATCTATGTTTGGCATACAGGGCATTGTCAGACCACACTCTCATGGACATCCTGCATATCCACATAACAAATAGCACCAGAATTACCCATTCTAAAGACTTAAACCTTGCCTGTGATATAAATAGGACCTGCTGGAGAGATAGGTATGTATTCTGGAGACTACCTTGTCTATGGAACAGGCTCCCCATTCATGTGAAGCAGAATTCTTCCGTAACCCAATTCAAGTGCGACTTAGACAATTGGATGGGAAATCAGAAATTCATCCCTGGTTTGGCACCTATGTCTCTAATGGATAGAGGTAACCTGCAAATGGCTCATCTCCCAGGCCCATACTTACCTTATCAAGGGAATCAGAACTTGTCAGAGATTTGGGATGCTTGGCTAAGCTTAAAAATGCCCTTGTGGTCATTAGCCTAGTAAACACCTATGAGACTATGATCCTATAAAAAGAATTCTCCAACAAGTATGTGTCTGGAAATGTGTTTTGTTTCAACTACATATAGCAATTTACTAAGCAAAATGAGTCATTGGAGGTAAAACGTATAGGTAGTGATTAGAAATGAAAATTATAAACTCTCTCCTGCCTAGTTTGAGTCAGGTGGACTAAAATAAATTGCTTTCCAAATTAATTTGAGATTTGAATAGGAAAACATGATGTGGCCTTCATTACCTGTGGGAGAAAAAACAACAGAAAATGAAAACAAAAAATGAAAAGGACATGAAAGATCACTGCCTACCAAGCACCATCCAGGTGATATTATAGAGAGAAGAATAACTCTAACATAAGGTAAATTGCACTAAAACTTTAAAGGGGGTTTATTTTAAACTGGTAAAAGCCTTCCTTGGTTCATTTACATTATCTGCAATACAAAACAAAGCAAAACGTTGTCAGTTGTTATAAGGCGCAGCACTTAAAATGTCTAGGTGGTCATCACCCACACTGATTCATTGGTGACTGACAGTTTTCACTTCAATGACAGCTGATTATACTTTCTAATACTGTACTTAATTGTATTGTTATAAAAACGAGGCATCACTTTGCTGGCCAAAATAAGGTATTTGCCAGTTTATGTATGTGCTGTTCACTGTCCTTCATGAAATGCTTTCTCCAATAACCAGCTTTATAAAATAATTTCACTCAAGCTGTGCATATCACTTTAGTGACCTCAAAAGGACACAGTGGATTCATTATTAAATGTCACGTCCCTTTGTCAAGATACTAAACATAACAAAATTCTAAGTGACACAGAATCATAATGTTACAGTTAAACAACATAACCGCACAAAACACTAAAAAAGCAACTGTTTCAGAGGGCTGCACTCTTTGCACATCGATGTAGAGGTACTATTATCACACCCCAGTACCTATATAAACTACCTTTAAATTTACACACACTTGGAGAAAATGGCAAACTCTTAAAAATCAATAATCTCATCTTTTCCCACTCGGTATTGCTTCTCATCTAAGAACAGTAATTGTGACAAAGTCCAGATGTAAGATGCAGCTAACAGCTAAAAAAGTGATATCACATATGTGATTTTGTTATCTAAATATAGATTGCACAATCAGAAGTAGTCCTGCCAACACAGTGGCAGGATTTAAAACCAAGAGTGGTACAAAAAAAAATTGCAGTCTATTTTTTATTATGCAGACCGAGATAATTTTTTTTCTGAAATAACTCGAGTTTGTTAGGAAGAAAATGGTGATGCCTTAGTGATGTAATTTATGACAGCACGTGGAAAATGAAAGTTCTGAATGTTTTTTAGGCACTGTAGAAAAAAAGTCTGTGTAAGAAAGTGGAATTTTCTTTAAGGGATGATCCCCACACACTGTCACACACACACAGACACACACACACACACACACACACACACACACCGCAAACACTTTGCTAGTTTCTAAAAAAATACACACACACACACCGCAAACACTTTGCTAGTTTCTAAAAAAATGCACACACACACCGCAAACACTGCTAGTTTCTAAAAAAAATGCACACACACACACACACACACACACACACACACACACACACACACACACACACACATATATAGGTTTACTAGCAAAATATTGATTAGACTTACCATGAGTGTTAGAAGGTTGAACAAGGAGCTGCAGATGGGAAAAAATGCGAACACAATTCCTGTCGACTTAAGAACGTGTATTCACAGTTTTGAGCATCAGTGTTTTGAAGTGGATTGCACTACAATGGGGACTGGGAAAATTACCCTTTTCCTTACTGTAGTGCAATCTTGGAGTTAGAATATATAAGTAGCAGGGGGTGTTGGAGGACAGCCCCCCCCCCCCATATGGGAGGAACAGAACTGTAGAAATACGTACCCATGCAAATATGCATGCATGATAGTCAATGCATTTTTTGGATGGTGAGCAGTTGAATATTGATTCTTTCCTTCCAAATGAATCCATATTCTGAGCAGTCAGCTGGAGCATTTTCCATTGCTCCCATTTGGTGATGTGAATAGTCGAGGTAAGTCACTTCAATATTTGATAGTAAACCACATACATACATATTTACTGCTAAACTGATGATTTGGATTTCTGATCTACTGCTCCTAAGTCAGCTGGAATGAACATGGGGAAGCACTTATATCCTCTATCACATGACTAATAAAAGTATTAGGGAGGACTTGGGAGAGTGGAAGTCACAGTAGTGAATCGGCAATAGGGACTCCAGGAAATGTGGGAAGCCCCAGTGAGCATTCTGCATTCTGCACTGGGCTGTATTTCATCCAAGGCCATTCATGATCTTAGGCAGACTATGAAATAATGGAACAGATGAACATTTCCTTGCCAAGGTAATCCATGCTCAATGAAAAAGGCACAGACTAAATCTAAAATTAAAGTTAATTGATACCCTACATTAAATTAATCTGTTGGATTCGGTCCAGTGTCAGTATAATCTTAAACTCATAAGAACATAGGAAATACAAGGCAATTGAGTCCTGTATCTTGCCAGTACCCAACTTCAGATGGAATCTCTTCTGTTGAGGAGGGCCAGGTCAGTAAAGCCAGAGTTTAATTCATAACTACTCATCCAACTGTCCAATTCTCATATGAATGAAGATAATCAATTTGCTTTGCAAAATTTTGCAGTGGAAGTCTATTCTAGAGGTAGGGGAGTCAATCTGTGATGGATCTATGTCTCTGCTTTATTTTATTTATCTGGTGGTGAAGATGTAGATCTCTTCTCATGGTAACTATGGAGCTATATGATTTGTGGAGATACAAGAGAGCTTTTAATCCTATGATTATTTTATTTAGGATCATTTCAGGTTTTTGTAGTTCTTTTATTTGTTTAGTGAGATACATCCCAAAGGGGAGTATTTTATTTAATGATTGGCCAAGTCAATGCTGAAAATAATGGGGCAATGACCTATTTGATTCAGGAAGATATCCATTTGGTGATCAACTGTACTAAGTAAGAAGACCTACTGACAACTGTCATTACAAGATGATCAAAGAGAGGACATTATTAACCCAAGTGCCAAAGTTTCTAACAACATTATAATTTAGATGACACTACCTTAATCTGTGCTGCACAAAACATTCCCACCCTCCTGCAAACAGCTCAACTAGCATTCTCTAACGTTGAAAACTACCTTACCAAGCCTAACTTATCCTCAATCCAAAGAAAACTCAGCTTATGATTATAACCAGTTCTAACAAAAACACTAACAGTCAATTAACTATCTACTCCACAAATGCTACTCCAATCGCTCCAGTGGCACAGGCTAAGCTATTGGGAATAACCATAGACTCCCACCTAAAATTTGATAGTCATCTCAACTTAACTATTAAAAAAGTACATGCCAAACTGGGATCACTCTACCATATCAAACCATTTCTTACCAACAACACAAGATCAGCCATTGCTCGCTCCCAACTTCTATCCACCCTACTCTATGAATCTCCCATTCTGACTAATCTCAACAATACTTAACTAAGCAAAATGGAAGCCTGCTATAACAGAATTGCCCATTTTGCTGCAAATTGCTTATATATAACTCATCACTGTACTGCTTTGAGACAGCTCCACTGGCTTGAACTGCCCAAACTCCTAACCTACAATCAGCTCAGCCTATGTCATTCTATCTATTACCTCCCCAATAAGTGTCCTGCCCTCAAAAACCTAGTACAACATCACTCAGCCAAAAGGCCTCTTAGATCATCAAGCAAACTACTACTAGAAGTCACCAACAGCTACAATAGCTTTGGAGATGCAGTTCAGTGGCTAAAAAATGGAACTCTGTCTCTACTAGCATTCAAAACACATCATCCAAAGCCTCCTTTAAGGACCTCATCAGGCAACATCTCAAGTAAAGTTGGCAGTGCCATGATTGCTCTCCAGGCTAGTGAAAGCAGATAACGTATACGTACTGAATGTAGAGTACTTGATAATAGTTTTCAATCTTACTCACAAACACTGGCTAATCTACAATGTATGTACTGTATCTGTGTACTATGTATGTATTCTACCTATGTTCCAAATTTCAGCTGTACACCACAAATCTATTAATTACCTTTATTTTTAAATTAATATTTTTTTGTTTGTTCTCTCCACTGTAACTGTTGATGTGCCACATACCACTGTAAAACATGTCTCTTGTAATTTGTGTGTATACTGATCATGTCTAAATAACTAAATGTGTCTGCAATTTATCTTTGTGAAGCTTTACTCCCCGGGCCTCTGCTGAAAAAGGCCCTTTTCGGCTCAGTCAGACACCCCCGTTTAACAAACGTAAAATAAAAATAAAATAAATAATAATACAAATTTCGGAGCCGGGTATTATCTGTCATATGCTGAGAAGAGAAATTTTTAGCACATCAGTTGTTTACATGTACAAGGTCTTGTTGCAGTGATTAAGTGGCAGAAGATGACTTGTCATTGACTCCCATTTTGTAGTTGCCTGCAACTTGATTAGCCAGAGGTCTTGTTTTGCAGTTTGGAGGTTGGAAGATTAAATGTCAATCAAAAACAATCCCAAAATGAAGCCCTGAGGAACACCACTGTTTACCTTCAAATTATTTAATGTGGGACCTGCAACCTGCACCATTTGGGTTCTGTCATTTAGCCAATTTGCTATTCATCTTACAACATAAGAATTTATCTGTACTATATCTGACTCACAAGCTATGCTACCATGAGCATGGTGTCCAAAGCCTTGACCACTTCAAGGTATGCATATGTGCAACATGTCCATTGTCAGCAGCTTGTGTTACTCTTTCAAAGATGTTAACCAAATTCATTATAGAGGGTCTATCCGTAACAAAACCAAACTGTTGCAGGTCTATCTGTATGAAATGTTTAATGTCAGTTACTCAGGACAATTGGAATATGTTGCATGGCTTTCCATATGATGGCTAATGGGCCTGTAATTACTGGGGTCAGTGGTGAGGCTACCCTCATAGAGTGTCATGTGCCAAACAGCATGTACCAAGTCAATGGCTAAACTCAGACTGAATAGTATAATAAAGGGCTTTGCCAAGGCTTGCTGGTACTGTTTATTTAACAGCCAGGTATGTTTTGAGGTCCCAAGGAGGAATTATTTTTAGTGTTTGACAACAACTTTAACACATGATCTTTTGTGACAATTGGTGTTCAAAGGTCTACAAGAATACTTTGCTTTGAATAGTCATTTTTGTTGTGAATTTAGCACTGAATTTGTTAGCCAGTACGTTAGCAAGATTTACTCAGTCAGACTATTGTGCCATCTTGAATAATTTCTGAGCAATATTAGGTGTTATTTCTTATTTTCCTTTGTAATTGTTTCCTATTGATTCCTATTGTAATCCCAGTGCTTGTTTTCAAGGTTTTAGTCAAATGTCTGATGCTGTCCTTGATTTTAGGGTCCTTAGACCTGTTGTATACTTCAAAATGTTTTCTTCCTTTCATTGCAAAAGTTATTTATGCTGGTGGACCATCATGGTGGTTTGCTTTTAAACTTCCCATTATATTTAGTTCTGGTAGGTACTGCTAATTCGATACCTTTATCTGAGTAAGCAGAGAACTCTGTTCTGTAACATCCTGTTGAGGCAATGCCTGGAGGTATGCTGGAATAAGTGACAGTTAAAATTTCATTACAGAATTTCATGAGGTTTATACATTTGAAATCCTCAAATTCTGAGATATTGATCTCTACGGGTTTACTGGTCCTAAGAGTGAAGGTAGTAGTTTATGATTCATATTAACCATGGAAGGAATTACTAGGGAAGTAGTACATAAAGAAGTTATATGTGTAAGGACCAGGCCAAGTATATTTTGCTTCCCTGAAAATTTCTTAACAATCTATTCCAGGGACCTTTGTTTATGAAATCTAAGACATTTTGTCCATATCAAACTTTTGAAGTATAGGTGTACCAGTTTATTGTTGGGTATTTCAATTTTAACAAGGTGATGGAGTCTTTGTCTATAGGGAGTTCATTAATTACAGCTAGGTACTTAAAATTAATTTCAGGGGACATAGATGAAGGTGTCATGTAAGGACTATAAACTGCTGGTTTGGTTTAGTGTGATCTGGATCACAATATGCCTAGTGGTAAAAATTCTCTGGAGTCTGCTTGGGGCTTTTAAATATCTATGCAAACATTTCCAAGCAAAAATCCTAAATCATCTAGATTTTGCTGCATATTTTGGAAACATACATATATCCTTTCATTGCTTCTTTGTGAATTGCTTGTCCAGTCTCTCTTCCCAATCCTTTCTAACCTCCTCTGATTGACTCTTATAGTTATGCAATATTTTATATGCTCTACTAATTATTCCTTTTTTAGTGGCAGATTGGTGTGATTAGGAAGATGATTTTTCTGAACTATGATACAGAATTGAAATTGCCTAGACATGGTAAGGCCTTGTTGTGTCTAATTATGGTGGCTGCCAAAAAAGCAATTACTAGAAAATGAAAATGAAAATCTAAACCAATTATATTATAAGTAGCGGATATCAACAGTCTCCAACATTTTTTGCACCAAGGACCAGTTTCATGTAACAACATTTTCTATGGACCGGCCATTGCCCGTACATACAAAATGTGCATAATATTTACTTATTTATTTATTTGACATTTGTTTACCAGGGAGGCCCAACTGGACTAGAAGTCCATTTCCAGCCTAGACTCAGAGAGAAAAGCTTCTAAGTACAATCAAAAGACATTTGGCAATAATTACAAAAAAAAAAAAAAAAAAAGGAGTACATTCTGCTTAACAGCATAACATTGATCTACTATGGTCGAGAGGTACGTAAACCTAATGGCAACCTTAACAACTTTGTCTCTCTCCTCCAGCTGTCTCTTGTTTCTTCCTACCACGTACAGCTCTATATCACCACCCCTTCACCATGGCAAATAGAACCCCTAACCAATCCATTAAAACTAAGGAATTTCCCTATATCACCTTGCGACCTCAACTCCTCACATCCCTTTTCCCACCCATATAGGTTTATAGGTTCATAGGTAGGTACTAGGTTATCTGCCCGAGGGCATTTTTAAGCCTAGCCAGAGTGTGTCGGCTTTCGCCGCCCCATTGATTAATTAACTGAGCCTCTGTCATGCAGAGCCAATGAAATGATCCCAGGGGTGTATTTTCTGTTACCCATCCACTCATCAAGGCTTCTCTTGAAGAGTGTTAGTGAGGGGCTCTGCCTAATGTAGTTAGGAATTTTGTTCCAAAGCATGGGGAGTCTCTGTGACAGGAATCTATCACTCCAGCATGTTCTATTTATTGTTGTGGTGAGGTTTAGCTCACTAGAGACTGTGGCTCGCAGTGACTTGGATTTCTTTAGGTGGAGCATGTCCATCAATTCTGAGATGGACGTGGCTTTGTAAGTCAGGCAGAGATCACCTCTGAGTAAGCGATATGCCACTGAGTACAGCTGGAGTTTTTTCAGTCGGGCTGCATAGGACATATGTTTGAGGCCAGTAATCCTCTTGGTGAGGTGCTTTTGTGGTCTTTCCAGCTGTTGGAAGTGTCTTGTAAGGTACATCCAAAATGGGGCATTGTACTCTATGATGGGTCTGATGAGTGACAAGTAGAGGGGCACTATAACCTCTTTATTTCTAGATGCAAACCCCTTAGTAATTAGATGGGCCACATAGAAGGATTTCCTAACTACTTTGGCAATATGATTGTCAAAGGAGAGATTACTATCTAGCTGGGTCCCCAGATCTCTTATTACCTCTTCTGTATTAAGGAGGGCACCACCTATGTGGTAATTCATGGGTGTTTTGTTTTTCCCAAATGGGATGACTATGCATTTTTTGGCATTTAGCTTGAGGCCATGACTTTGACACCAGGTGTCTGTCTCGGTAAGGCCTTCCGGTGAATTTGGTTAGCCATAGTCCTTTTGTGTTTGCCTGTACTTGTGAGAAATATGTGCCAAACAGTAGGGGTCCCAGAACCGAGCCTTGCAGGACACCACTTGTGACTGGTTTAGAGTCGGACCTGGAGTCCACTGTTCTTACCATGTGAGTTCTGTCTGTAAGCCAGTTGGCAATCCATTTTGTGACGTAGGGGTTTATGTTCAGGCTGGTGAGTTTTTCTATAATACCCAAGTGAGGAATGGTGTCAAACACCTTGGCGAGATCAAGGTAGGCTGTGTGAACCACCTTACCCTCATCTATGGCCTTGGTGACTGTCTCAAAGAAGTCAATTAGGTTTAGTAGGCATGATCTGCCCTTAACAAAGCCGAATTGGGTTGGGTCAAGTGTTTGGAGGTTCCTAATGTCTTTTTTAATGATTTCCATGATGATGCCCTCCATAGCCTTGCAGATCAGGCTAGTCAGGCATATGGGGTGATGGTTATCAGGGTCAGTTGTGGCCCCTCCTTTGTGGAGCGGAATAACCATTGCTATGCACCATTCTATGGGCACCTAGCCTGTGGAGAGGCTGAGGTTGAACAGTGTGTTTAGGTGGGGGGTTAGTTTGTTCTGTAATTCATGCAAGACGCATCCTAGGACACCATCTGGCCCCACTGATGCTGTGTTTTTGTCTTTTGAAAGGGTGTTTTCACCTGTGCTTCTGTGATTTCTGGGACACTACACTTTTCTGGTATTGTTGTGGGCCCTTTTGAAGGTGAGAGGGAGGTGAAGTTTGCACTGAAACTACCTGCCAGGATGTTGGCAATATCAGTAGGTTCAGTATATTTTGTGCTATTTTGCACTAGCTCAGAGGATATCTGTGAGTTGCCACTTAGATTATTGACATAGCTAAAGAAGGCTTTGTGGTTATCTTTGGAATCCTTGGCTATTTTTTTTTCGAAGTTAGCCTTGGATGATTTTATGAGGGACCTTAGTTTCTTACTGATACTGATCAGGGAAGTCTTTCCTTCTTGGGATTTGCTTTTTTTCTGAACTAGTTTCCTCCTTCTGTTGTATAACCTGTTTATGGCAGGGGTCCACCAGACTGGTTTCCTTCTCTTAGGGGAGTGAGTCTTAGTCTTGTTAGGGATGGCACGGTCCATGTATCCTTGTAGGTGCTCATAGAGTGCAATTGTAAAGGATTCTACATCTTGGGCAGTGTTATCCTTTAGAGTGGCGGCTGTGAAACTTACCACCTCTGCCTTAAGTAAGGTGAATTTTGCTTTAGAAAAGTTTTTCACTGTGGTTTCCTTGGTTGGGGGTGGTGGTGGGGTGTGGACATACAGGGTGATTAGTTTATGGTCTGATCTAACCAGTGATGGGTTGACCTCCGGTACGGAACACCTGTCGCCCATGTTGGTGATGACCAGGTCCAATATGTTGTGGCCTCTGGTAGGGGAGTTTACCAGCTGATCCAGGGCATTTGAGTTGATAAATTCCAGGAAGCGCTGAACCTGGGAGTTTGTACTCAAGTAGTTTTCCCAGTTAATGGTAGGGTAATTGAAATCATCCAATATCAAGGTGTTCGGTAGGACCTTCATGTTTTCCAGTGTCTCCACAAAGGTGGAGTGGTGGTCATGGGTCATGGAGGGTGATCTGTAGCAGGCCACAATTTGCATTGCAGATTTTCCCGATGTTAGTTTCACATGGATGATCTCAGAAGTATCATGCTGCGCCACTAACCTGGAGGTGTGAGTATCCTTGATGAATATGGATACACCCCATCCTTTTGTGTTTTGGTCCATGCTCTGTGGCTGAAATGTGTGGTATGAGTTGTAGCCCAGCAGTGCTGGAGTGCTCTCTGGAGCCTTAAACCAGGTTTCAGTTACTGCACAGATGTCAACGTTCTCCATACTTAGGAGTGCTTCGAGCGCATGCATTTTGAGATTTAAACTCCTGGAGTCGAGTAGCATATCCCTCATATTTTTACTTGTGCTGTTTACGGTGGTGGGTTTAAATTTTGATCCTTGCCTAAAAAAGGCACTATGGGGGTAGCAAGAGCCTTGGCCAGTATTCAAAAACGAAGGGGTGACAGGTGCAAACCGTCTCTTGCAAAGCAACGTGGCTTGTCGAGCATGTCATCCCAGGCTGACAGATACTGGATCCCCTTTGAATGACACCAGAAGCTTAGCCAATTGTTGAAATTGATAATTTTTTCTTTATACTGAGGTATCATTCTTGGTGAGGGTAGGATGCTACTCAGGGTCAGGGTCATACCCGCCTGGGCTACATGATCAGAGAGCTCTTCCATGTCTCTTTTCATGTAGTCCAGGGAGGTACATAATAAGGCAACATACAAAACCAACCCTCAATATTCTCTAAAACAAACTATAATACTACAGAAACTGACCAAACTCTACCTTTACCTTCTCCAAAAACTCACTTGCTGTGGGGACATTCAGCCTAATCCAGGACCCAATATGTCTACCAACACAAACTTAAATCAACCAAATCCTTTATACATAAGACCTACTTCCTCTCTCCTCCTTTTAAACATAAATGCAAGAAGTATACTTAACAAAACACAGGACCTTCATGCCCTGCTAGCTCTTTACAAACCAGAAATCACTGTGTTAACAGAAACATGGCTTAAACCAGAAAACCATAATAATGAAATTACTTCTCCTGGATATAATATTATACGCAGAGACAGAATTGGGAAAAAGGGTGGAGGTGTAGCAATACTATTTAAAAATCATCTCAAAATTGATCAGTTTAAATGTAATTCTGAAGATGTCAAAGATATAGAACTAATTATTGCCAAATTAAAGCTTAATTCCAACAAACAAATAATTTGTGCAGGGGGTTATATCCCATCAGGCAATAACACCCCTAAACTGGAAAGCCTATTAAACTGGATGTCTACATCTCTCCCACAAGAAACCATCCTATTAGGTGACTTTAATATTGACTTGTCTGATTGCACCAGCCAAACTCCCTCTAGCTACATCAACCTTCATGGTTCACCCAAATTATATCTGATCCCACTAGAACTGACAAGACATCCAAACGCCAGTCCATCCTAGATTGGATTCTGCTATCTGAGCCCACTCTAGCACAGCAATCAGGTTGTCTTCGTGAAAGTCTGAGAGACCACCAAGCAACCTACTTAATTAGGAATCAACCCCACTATACACACCAGCCTATCCTCAGGGTAATAGGTTCATAGGTTCATACTAGGCTATCTGCCCTAGGGCATTTATAAGCCTAGCCTGAGTGTGTTTGGCTTTCGCCACCCATTTTAAATTAGTTTTGCTATGCCCTTTTTTGAGGTTAGTATACTGTGCCTCTGTCTAACAGTGACACAGAAGTGATACCCGGGATAAACCTATGATCTCCCATCCACTCATCAAGATTCCTCTTGAAGAGAGTCAATGAGGGACTCTGCCTAACCTGGAATGGGATTTTATTCCAGAGTGAAGGGAGCCTCTGGGTTATGAATCTGTCCCTCCAGCATGTCCTATTTATTTCAGTGCTGAGGTTCAAGTTTCTCGAGGGCGTAGCTCGATGGGATTTGGATTTTCTGAGGTGCAGCATGTCCATTAATTCCGGGTTGGACATGGCTTTATACGTCAGGCACAGATCGCCTCTGAGCAGGTGGTATGCCACTGAGTAGAGCTGGAGTTTCTTTAACTGGGCAGCATATGGCATCTGTTTAAGCCCTTTGATCCTCTTGGTGAGGTACTTTTGGGGTCTTTCCAGTTGCTGCAGGTGTCTGGTAAGGTACATCCCAAAAGGGGCATTGTACTCAATTATGGGCCTGATGAGGGATGAGTAAAGAAGCACGATGACCTCCCCTGATCTAGATGTGAATCCCTTCATGATTAGGTGGGCTATATAAAATGTTTTTCTAACCACTTTGGCCACATGGTTGTCAAATGAGAGATTGCTATCAACTTGGGCCCCCAGGTCCCTAATTACTTCTTCCATACTTAATGGATTACCACTTATGTGGTAATTTGTGGGCACTTTGTTTTTGCCAAAGGGGATGACTATACACTTTTTGGTGTTTAGCTTGAGGCCATGGCTCTGGCACCAGTTGTCTGTTTCTATGAGGCCCTTTTGGAGGATGATTGTGTCGGCTGGAGAGTCGATTATGGCGCCCAGTTTGCAGTCATCTGCGAACTTGGTCAGCCACAGTCCTTCCATGTTGGCCTGTACCTCTGAGAAATATATACCAAACAAGAGAGGTCCCAGGACTGAGCCTTGTGGGGTGCCACTTGTAACTGGTTTGGAGTCTGACATGGCACCAGCAATTCTAACCATGTGGGTTCTGTCCTTGAGCCAGTTTGCAACCCATCTAGTGACATAGGGGTTTATATTTAAGCTGGTGAGCTTATCTATAATGCCCAAGTGGGGTATTGTATCAAAGGCTTTTGCGAGGTCCAGGTAGGCTGTGTGGACCACCTTCCCCTCGTCAATGGCCTTGGTGACTGTTTCATAGAAATCGATCAGGTTTAAGAGGCAGGATCTGCCCTTAACAAAGCTGAACTGGGTAGGATCCAGTGTCTGTAGGTCTCCAATATCTTGTTTTATAAGGTCCATGATGATCCTTTCCATAGCTTTGCAGACCAAGCTAGTCAGGCTTATGGGGAGATAGTTTCCAGGATCCATTGAGGCACCACCTTTGTGGAGAGGGATCACCGTTGCTGTACGCCCCTCTTTGGGTACATATCCTGTAGTAAGGCTGAGATTGAACAGTAGTTTTATGTTTGGGCTTAGTTCTTCTTGGAGTTCATGAAGGACGCAGCCAGGGACACCCTCTGGTCCCATTGATGCTGTGTTTTTTGCTTTGGAAAGGGCGGCTCTTACCTGAGCATCTGAGATGTCAGGGGGGCAGCACTCTGCTGAGATAGATATTTGCCCTTTTGGTAGGAACGTGGGGGAGAAGTTTGCGCTGAACCTGTCAGCTAGGATGTTGGCAATGTCTGTGGGTTCGGTGTATTTTTTGTCATTTTGGACTAATTCTGAGCATATCTGGGAATTCCCACCCAGGTTCCTAACATAACTAAAGAAAGCCTTGTGATTATCCTTAGTGTCCTGTGCAATTTTTCTCTCGAAGCTGGCCTTAGACAATTTTATGAGTGCCCGTAGTATTTGCTAATACTGATCAGAGATGCCTTCCCTTTTTGGGACTTTGCTCTATCATGTAGTAGCTTCCTCCTTCTATTGTATAGTTTGTTTATGGCTGGGTCCACCAGACAGGACGTCTGCCTTTGGAGGATTGGGTCTTGGTTTTATTTGGGATTGCATGATCCATGCATTCATGAAGGTGTTCATAGAATGCATTTATAAAGGATTCTGCGGTCTGGGCCATATTTTCCACAGGCCCGGGGGCTTTGAAGGATTCCACCTCGGTTTTGAGGAGTGTGAAATTTGCTTTAGAAAAGTGTTTCACTGTGGTTTTCTGGGCAGGGGGTGTGGTTGGGATGTGAATATCCAGTGAGATTAGTTTATGGTCTGATCTTACCAGTGAGGCATACACTTCCGGTCTGGAGCATAGAGTCCCCATGTTGGTGAGGATCAGGTCCAGTATGTTTTCCCCTCTTGTGGGAGTGGTAACAAGTTGTTCCATAGCATTTGAGTTTATAAATTCTAGGAACCTTTGGGCTAGGGTGTTGGAGCTAGAGTAATGCTACCAGTCTATGTTTGGATAGTTGAAGTCGCCCAATATAATGGTGTTTGGAGAGACCTTCATATTTTCCAGTGTTCTCAGGAAGGCCGAGTGGAGTTCCTGGGTTTTGGAGGGTGGTCTGTAGCAGGCTATAAACTTGGCAGTTTTACCCACTGTTAGTTGCACATGGATAGTCTCTGTTGCTTCGTGCTGTGCCACCAACCTGGAGGTGTGGGTATCTTTGATGAATATTGATACTCCCCCTCCTTTTGTGGTTCGGTCCAAGTTTTGGGGCCGAAAAGCATGGTATGAGGTATAACCTAGTAGTGCTGGGGTGCTCTTGGGAGCCTTGAACCAGGTTTCTGTTACTGCACAGATATCGATGCTCTCCATGCTAAGGAGAGTTTTGAGTGCATGCATCTTGAGGTTTAGACTTCTGGCGTTGAGTAGCATTACTCTTAGTTTCTTATCCCTTATGATACCTATGGAGGTGGGTTTGTCTTTTGAGGCTTGCCTAAAAAAGGCACTATGGGGGTAGCAAGAGCCTTTGCCAATATCCAAAAGCCCAGGGGTGATAGGTGCAAGCCATCCCTAGTGAAGCATCGTGGCTTGTCGAGCATGTCATCCCAGGCTGACAGGCACTGGATCCCCTTTGAATGACACCAATACTTAAGCCAATTGTTGAAATTGATCATCTTGTCTTCATATCGTGGCATCATTCTTGGCGAGGGTAAGATGCTACTCAAGGTCAGGGTCATACTGGCCTGGGCTCCCCTTAAACAACTACCTCTAGACAAAGCTGTACAGTACTTTAATTCAACCTTCCTAAAAATCTTAAACTATCACTCACCATCTACAACTATTAGAATCAAGACTAACTATACATGTGGCTAACAAAAGATACTAAAACATTAATGAAAGAAAGAGACAAAGCCTGGTTACAGTTTCACAAAATCAAAACCACTACCTTGGGACAAAACTATCAAGGACTCTGGAACAATGGCAAAAAACAAATCAAGCTGGACAAAACTAACTACTATAAATCCATGCAGGAAAAATATGCTCACAACCCTCAAAAATTTCTTGGCTACAATAAATAATTTGCAGCACCCAGGAAAATCCACCACTCCTAGTCCTGTATTACCAAACAACCACGATAACATTCCCACCCAATTTAATACATTTTTTACAGAAACTGTCCAAGTCCTAGCTAACACCCAAAATAATACCTGCTCCTCCATAACAATAGACACCCTTACCCATCTCAGCTCACAAAACCTTCTCTCTAACTTTTCCCTAACACCCAGTCTCTACAAATACAATTGCTGAATATCTCAAAAAACTTAAACCAACCACTCTAGCAACTGATAATCTGCCAGGAGATTTCCTTCAAATGTCATCAGAAGTAATAGCCTACCCAGTGTCCATCCCAATTAGTAGGTCAATATCAGAATGTAAAGTTCCTGACTCCTGGAAAATATCACATACAATACCACTGCATAAATGAGGTAAATCTCTTGAGCTGACCAACTATTGCCCCATCACTATTCTATCTCCCCTTTCTAAAACATTGGAAAGAGTTGTTCATTCTCAACTCATGCAATTCCTCCTAAAAAATGACCTACTAGCCAAGTTGCAACATGGCTTTAGACCCTCCCATAGCACCACCACAGCACTACTCTCATTCACTGAAACCGTCAATAACCATAGAAACAAAGGACTATTCATATCCTCCATATTCTTAAACGTATCCAAAGCATTTGATATGGTTAACCATACTATGCTCCTAGTCACTCTATCTACCTTAACATGAGGTCCTCCACCATATCTTGGTTCAATAACTACCTCTCAGACTGTCAGCAAGCAGTTCTATGGCAAGGCCAACTGTCCCCCCTATTACCAGTAGTCATAAGTGTCCCTCAAGGGTCTATCATAGGTTCATAGGTTCTTAGGCAAGTAGTAGGCTATCTGCCCGATGACATCTATAAGCCTAGCCAGAATGTGTTGGCTTTCACCACCCCCTTAGATTAGTTCTCTGTGCCTTGGTCCAGCAGAGCCATTGGTTCCCTGTGCCTCTGTCCAGCAGAACCACTGCAGTGATTCCCCGGGATAAATTTTCTGTTTCCCATCCACTCAACAAGGTTTCTCTTTTAGAGTGTTAGTGAGGGGATCTGCCTAATGTAGATTGGAATCCTGTTCCAAAGCATGGGGAGCCTCTGGGACAAGAATCTATCCCTCCAGCATGTCCTATTTATCACTGTGGTGACGTTTAGATCACTAGAGCGTGTGGCTCTTAGGGATTTGTTTTTTGTTAGGTGGAGCATGTCTATCAATTCTGGGTTGGACATGACCTTCTAAGTCAGGCAGAGATCACCTCTAAGTAAGCGGTATGCAACCAAGTACAGTTGAAGTTTCTTCATTCAGGTTGCATCGGACATATGTTTGAGACCAGTAATCCTCTTGGTGAGGTAATTCTGTGGTCTTTCCAGCTGTGGTAGGTGCCTTGTAAGGTACATCCCAAATGGGGCATTGTACTCTATGATGGGTCTGATGAGTGATGAGTAGAGGGGCACCATTTTGTGATTAGGTGGGCCACATAGAAAGATTTTCTAACCACCTTGGCAATATGATTATCAAAGGAGAGGTTACTATCTATTTGGGTCCCCAGATCCCTTATTACATTTTCTGTATTTAGGGGGCTACCACGTATGTGGTAGTTCATGGGTACTTTGTTTTTTCTAAAGGGGATGACTATGCACTTTTTGGAATTTAGCTGGAGGCCATGATTTTGACACCAGGTATCTGTCTCAGTGAGACCCTTCTGAAGGATGTCTGTATCAGCTGGAGAGTCAATTATGGCCCCCAGTTTGTAGTTGTCTGTGAACATGGTCAGCCATAGTCCTCCTGTGCTTGCCTGTACCTCTGGGAAGTATCTACCAGACAGGAGGGGTCACAAGACTGTGCCCTGGGAGACGCCACTTGTAACTGGTTTAGAGTCAGACCTAGAGCCTGCAACTCTCACCATGTGGGTTCTATCCGTGAGCCAATTGGCAACCCATCTCATGATGTAGGGGTTTATGTTCAAGCTGGTGAGCTTGTCTATAATACCAGAATGGGGAATGGTGTTGAAAGCCTTTGCGAGGTCTAGATAGGCTGTGTGGACCTCCTTTCCCTCATCTAAATCCTTGGTAACCGTCTCAAAGAAGTCCACCAGGTTTAGGAGGCATGATCTGCCCTTAACAAAGTAAAACTGGGTAGGGTCCAATGTTTGAAGGTTCCCAATGTCTCTGTTAATGAATTCCATGATTATGCACTCCATAGCCTTGCAGACTAGGCTAGTCAGGCTTATAGGGTGACAGTTCCTGGGGTCCATTGTGGCTCTACCTTTGTGGAGCGGGATTATGGTTGCTGTGTGCCACTCTATGGGTATGTAGCCTGTAGAGAAGCTGAGTTTGAACAGTGTGTTTAGGTGAGGGGTTAGTTCATTTTGGAGCTGATGTAAGACACAGCCTGGGACACCATCTGGTCCCATTGAAGCTGTATTTTTGGCTTTGGATAGGACTGTTTTAACCTGAGTGTCAGTGGTTGCTGGAGCACTACATTCTTCTGGTATGGTTATGGGCCCTTTAGGGTGTGAGAGGGGGGTGAAGTCTTCACTAAACCTGTCTGCCAGAATGTTGGCAATATCAGTTGGTTCAGTGTATTTTGTGCCATTCTGCACTAACTCAGAGCAGATCTGAGAGTTTACACGTAGGTTCTTGACATAGCTAAAGAACACTTTGTGGTTATCTTTGGAGTCCTTGGCAATTTTTTTTTTTGAAGCTATCCTTGGATGATTTTATGAGGGATCATAGTTTCTTGCTGATACTAATCAGGGATGTCTTTCCTTCTTGGGATTTTACTCTTTTCTGCTCTAGTTTCCTCCTTCTATTGTATAGCTTGTTTATGGCAGGGGTCCACCAGACTGGTTTCCTTTTCCTGGAGGAGTGATTCTTGGTTTTGCTTGGGATAGCATGATCCATGCTTTCTTGCAGGTGCTCACAGAGTGCCTTTGTAAGGGATTCAGCAGCTTGGACAGCATTGTCTTTTAGCATAGGGGCTGTGAACCTTTCCACCTCAGTCTTAAGTAATGTGAAGTTTGCTTTTGAAAAGTTTTTCATGGTGGTTTCCTTGATTGGGGGTGGGGGCAGAATGTGGATATCCAGAGTGATTAGTCTATGGTCTGAGCTAACCAGCAAGGGTTTGACCTCCAGTGTAGAAGACTGGTTGCCCATGTTGGTGATGACCAGGTCCAATATGTTGTCACCTTTGGTGAGGGTGTTGACCAGTTGATCCAGGACATTCGAGTTTATAAATTCTAGGAAGCGTTGGGCAAGGGAGTTAGTACTTGAGTAGTTCTCCTAGTTAATACTGACTCCAGTTATTACTGGGCTGAGGGAAGTAGACAATTGTCTAACCCTCAGCATTACATGAACATGCCCACCGACCCCACTCTGAATTTCAAAAAAGAGATTGACAACTTTCTGCAGGAAGTGGTAGATCAGGGAATTATCAGTGATAAAACTAGACAATTAGTGGTAAAAGATTCGGGCAAACAATACCTTTATCTATTGCCCAAAATTCACAAATCTTTGAGTATGCCACCAGGTAGACCTATTGTTTCGGGCATAGGCTCCCTTACGGAGCCATTATCAGCATTTTTGATGGAATATTTGCAACCGCTATTGTCACATGTTAGAGCCAGGTTAAAGGACACAACTGAATTTCTACAAATTCTATCTGAGTCTGAATTAGAACCCCACTGGTTGATGTGCACCCTGGATTTTAAATCACTTTACACCAGCATTCCACACAGGGCAGGATTAACAGCATTAGAATTTTGGCTAAATAAGGCCAATATCTACAGTCCAGGTTTCAACACATTGCTCATTTGCATGGCCGAGCATGTCCTTACCAAAGATGTCTTCTATTTTAAACATGAGTGTTACTGGCAAATACAAGGTACAGCAATGGGGGCATCTTTTGCCCCAATATATGCTGATTTATATATGGGATATGTTGAGGAACACATATACAATGAGTCACATAACCTGTATTTGCCAGAGACTGACATATGGAGACAGTTTTTGGATGACTGTTGGCTTATATGGAAAGGAGGCAGTGATTATTTGAGGAATTCATTGAATACCTCAATGGAAATAAATGGGGGGCTGAGTTTACAGAGAGTTTTCATAAAAATGAGATTCACTTTTTAGACGTTAATTTACAGCATCAACCAGATAATACATTACACACTACTGTTTATCGAAAATATCCACAATATAACAGCCTGTTACATGCCTCCAGTCTCCATCCCAAACATACCATTAATAATATTCCGAAATTTCAGTTTTTGCGTTTGAAGAGAATCTGTTCTTCACAGCAGGATTTGACTCAATCCCATCAGGATTTAGCCAACAGATTTCTAGCTATGGGATATGGTACACAGAATGTGAACTCGGACATGCAATGGGCCGACAGCCAATCCAGGAGTACTTTATTACAATACAAACATACACCCAGGAAGGAGAATAAGGATACCTTGAGAATGGTCATTGCATTTGACAAAAATACAGCCTTTCTTACTGATGTTATCGACAAACATTGGAATATTTTGAAGGCTAATGAAGAATTAGCTGAACTTTTGGGGGACAAATGCTCATTTTCCTTCAGGTGGGGCAAAACCTTAGGGTCTCATTTCTCTCACTATAAGAAAATTATGCATCAAGATATTATTTACCATCAAACTACATTAACAGGGGAGAGGCTGGTTGGTTCTTATCCTTGTGGACATAGGACCTTCTGTAAATATGTCTTTAAAACCAAATCCTTCTGTAGTAAAAATACTGGGCAGCTGTATAACATGAATTTTTATGCCAATTGCGGAATGGATTGGGTTATATATTTGGCCACCTGCACTTGTCAAGCCTTTTATGTGGGGCAAACTTCTAGACAATTCAAATGTCGAATGTCAGAATATTTAGGAGACATTATGAATGGAAAGGGCGACCAATGCTCTGTATAGACATTCACTGGTTAATCACATGACCAAATTTACTTTTACAGTCATAGACAAAATATCGGGCAACAGATCTTTCAAAACAGGGTGGCATGGTATATTAAACATGAAGGAAAGGAAATGGATTGTCAAATTAGGGGGTTTATTCCCTCCGGGATTAAATGACAAACTGTAGGGTTTTGTTATTATTTCCTTTCTCTTCATGGGTCTTGATACTATTTATGAATCTATTAACAATTCTTTGGTTTGTCCCAAGAAGAAAGAAAAAAAGAAAAATAGAAAATAAGAATAGAATTTATTGTTGTTTGTATTGTCTTTTTATATTAATTATTTTTCATTTTCATTATTTAGTATCAGGCCGGATATTCCTTAGACAGGAAATGATGTCATTTGTCTTTAATGATACTGAGTATAGATTGCTGTTGTTATACTACTTCATGTTATGTACCACTGATGAAAGCTATAAGCTGAAACCGGTCTGGTTTTCTCAATAAATCTTCACTCTCCTAAGGTGCTGGCTTTCTTCTTTTTTGTCTTGTTATAGTTTGCCTGGCCTGTGCATCTACTGTACTTGCTAGTCTGCCTCTCTGTGACTTCTAGACAAACAACGTTCTCAGTAGAAAAACCACTTTAATGTGAGGAGCAAAGCTTTCGGATAAAATCCTTTATCAATACTGAAAATACAAATGCAAATGCAGAGTATATATAGCTTAGGCAATGGTATAACATAGAGAAGGCGTCTCTACATCTAAGAAGGTACCTTTTGGTAACCCTAGACATAGTATCTTTGTTTACTGTCATTCCAACTGATATTGGCCTGGATTTGTTGAGGGAATTCTTACTCTCATGTCCTGATCCCAACTTCCACAAAATTGAAAAAATATGTACTCTTATGGATGTGGTGTTGAGAAATAATGTTTTCCTTTTTAATGAATCATTGTATCTTCAGCTCACAGGTGTGGCTATGGGTACTTCGGTAGCCAATACTTATGCCAATCTAGTTTTATACCAGTGGGAAAGGAAACATCTATTTAGTGGTTTGAATCCATATAAAGATAATGTAAAGTTCTTTCAACGATTTGTGGACGACTGTTTTTTGATTTGGGGGGGGCACGTTACAGGATTTGAATGATTTTATGCTGTACATCAATTCAATCTCATCTTTTTTGAAGTTCAAAATGTGTTCACCTGAAATTACTATTAATTTTTTAGATATCAACTTGAGTCTTGACAGTGGTACACTTAGAACAAGCCTCCATAGAAAGGAAGTCTGTGCAGGAAGGTACACTCATGCAAGTAGTATGCATGCGCCACATGTTTTTAGAGGTACTGTCAGGTCTCAATTTTATAGAGCCAGTAGGTTTAACACGGAAGATCCTAGCTTCTCCGAACAGTTGAATGAGATGATAGCTGATTTCACTAACAGTGGTTATGATGCTACCATCTTAAATAATGAGAAACTAAATGTGCTAGAGGAAAGAAAGTCGAGGGTGGTCCCTGTTATGTTAAATGACGCTATAGAAACACAAGCTGTTGGCTTGCCCAATGTGTCCATCCAGAATGAGATGAAAGTAAGATACGTTACTTCGTTTAGTACAAAAACACCATGTATTAAACGTATTATCCATAAGAATTGGCTAATCTTGATGGCATCTGAAGAGTTAAAAGCAATGCTGGGCAATGTCCCATTTTTTGCATATCGTAACATGAGAACCCTCAAGAGTGTCCTCTGTTACAAAGATTTTCCTACAAATATCACAACACCTCCATCCAGCACTATGGGCACACGAAAATGTTATAATTGCTCGTGCTGTGATGACATTGATGATGAACATTTAGGTATCTTTGAACACCCAGTCAGTAAGAGGCTGTTTAGGTTCAATGTAACTGCTACTTGTATTACCACCCACGTGGTTTACCTTGCTACCTGTGTATTATGCAACTCTTTCTATGTGGGTAAAACCACACGTAAACTTAAAGATAGGATCACAGAACACAAGTCCGAAATCCGAAGATGTGTGGACACTAACGCTTTATATAAACACAGGCTATGTTTTGGTGAACAGCATGTATTTAAATTTAAAGCTATAGACCATGTTTCACCCTCACCCAGAGGTGGTGATATCAATAACAAATTAGAAATTAAAGAATACAACTGGATAATTAGATTGATGGGTGACTCACCCCCTGGTTTGAATAGTACTGTCAGCCTTAAACCTATTTTGGTTAGAATGAGTAGATCTAGATTATGAGATTTTCTCTTTATGTATATGATTGTACATGTGATTTTTAGGTTAAAACTTTGCTTTTTTTAAAAATATACATTCTCCCTTTTTTTAAAAATATACATTCTTCCTTTTTTAAATGTTTTTTGTTTTCATGTATGCATTATGCTGTTGCATTTTTTAGCTTTGCATATTTATTTATTTATACATGTTTTGTTTTAATGATTGGGTCATGTGACTTATTGGCTGCTGGTCATATGACTTTTTTAGACCTATATATACTCTGCATTTGCATTTGTATTTTCAGTATTGATAAAGGATTTTATCCGAAAGCTTTGCTCCTCACATTAAAGTGGTTTTTCTACTGAGAACGTTGTTTGTCTTGCTGGACCTCTTGGCATTTGTGTTTGGACTTCTCCCAGTTAATGTTTGGATAATTGAAATCACCCAATATTAGGGCGTTTGGTAAGACCTTCATATTTTCCAGTGTCTCCAGAAACACGGAATGGGGGTCCTGGGTCATGGTGGGTGATCTGTAGCAAGCTATAATTTGAATTGCAGTTTTGCCCATTGTTAGTTGCACATGGATTATCTTTGAGGCATTGTGCTGTGCCACTAACCTGGAGGTGTGGGTATCCTTGATGAATATGGAAGCACCCCCGCCTTTTGTGTTTCGGTCCGGGTTCTGTGGCCTAAAAGTATGGTATGAGTTATAGCCTGGTAGTGCTGGAGTGCTCTCAGGATCCTTAAACCAGGTTTTTGTTACTGCACAGATATCAATGTTCTCCATACTGAGGAGTGCCTCGAGTGCATGCATTTTGAGGTTTAGACTTCTGGCGTTGAGTATCATTACCCTCAGTTTTTAGTTAGTTGTGCTATTCATGGTGGTGGGTTTGTCTTTTGAGCCTTGCCTAAAAAAGGCACTATGGGGGCGGCAAAAGGCTCAGCCAGTATTCAAAAGCCTAAGGGTGACAGATGC
>NC_056741.1:682655251-682777751 GCF_019279795.1 Protopterus annectens | reverse complement strand
TCCACAAATGGCAGAGCAGGTGTGATGCCTTAGCCGGAAATAGGGCCTTCAACAACTCATATGTAGTACTAATGTCTGTGTATTCTAAAAAACAAGCAAGTGGTTTGACCCAACACTGAAATTCAGCATTTGCTGCTCTTAGCTGTTTGACCAGATACTGAAATTCAGAACTCCTTCCAGACAGTATTGACATACCTGTAGTTTGTACATTTCTTCACATGTTCTATAAAAAGTGAAATTTGCATCATCAGGGGGCACCACCACTGGATTCAGTTATGCCAGCCAGAAGGAGATGGAAGGCCTGTTAAAGGCTTTGGTGGCTTGATAGCTAGACACCCAAATTGGTAACTTGGAATGTGTACTCATGCAACTTGCAGAGTCACATAGCTGCCTAGCCTTGACCAGCAGGCCAGCAGTGGCTTGAGTACATGCCTGAGGGTGATCAAAGAGGTGACTAATATCAGGTTGGTTGCAGCACTATCCCCAGCAATGCAGCCAGCTTACATCCAACCTTACCAACTATGTGTTCTCTGCCTCTGGTGTCACATCCCACCCCAGTATTCAGTTCAATCCTACCCATCAACAGTTGTCTTCCCTTTGTCTAGCTTGTGTCTCTTAGTTTTGTTGCTACCCCCCCACCATCTGTGGCATGTTTCCTGTTGATCTTTAACGTCTTTTGTGTTTGTTTGCCAGCTAGTTCTGCCATCCCTGATCACTGTTTCCTATCCATACCTTCCCATTGCTACCTTCTCCATCTGCTCTTCTGCAAATATACAGAAATCAGAACCTATCTCACCCAAAATACATCACTGCATCCCCTCTAACATACTACTCTTTCTTTCTCCTTTCCCTTCTGCATGTATCACTCACTGCTTGCTCTTTTTCAATTTTTGCCAGTATTATACACCTATTTTCTCTTCATTTACATTATGAAAGCAGTAGGGAGCTTGCTGTGTAGACATTAGCTAGGCTTTTCTCTATTCTTGTAACAGTGTTTCATTGTGTATGTGAATGCACATCTTTATGAGCATGCTTTATAGGCACACTGCTGAGCTGACAAGGTCATGTTACTGTGTACTGATCATTATGCAATCTTTTGTGTTGTTGCCCTGAATTCTTTGCCTGTTTTGCCCCTGTCATAGATTGTTGTCCCTACTGTATATTTAACAAGCTTTGTGTTACATAGTGCTACTTTGTCTGAGCTACTTGGTACTTTCCTTGCCTTGTTTTTCTGTATTTGTACTTACATTTCATCTGCACAGCCTTCTCAAAATGAATTTCAAAAATATATACTAAAAGCAGTGAAATCATATTATGAAATATATTTAACTACTTGCAATTCAGATAAAATTGTCTAGTAAACAAAGCAGTTACATTTGTAGTAGATGTTTAAAATCTAAGTTCAGTGGATTTAGTTCAATTTGTTACTATTTTGCCATCAATAATTGCTTATTATCAAATGTTATACTGCCAGCATGTCTGAGAATGCATCAATATATTGATTATTATTTGTATAAAAAAGAAATAAAAAAAATGAAAATGAATGAAAATGCAAGAATGATTTCAAGAAAGAATAAACATTATTGACCACTAAAAATAAGTATTCTAGCATCTTAAAAAAACATAAACAAGAATTGCAGGACCATATGCAACAATTTAGTCACATTTTAAAACTGTCATGTATCGATCTGTCTTCTGCACTTGTTCTCATGAGGGTTATTGTGGTTGCAAGCTAAGCAGGGCAGACCAGACCAGACTTCCCTATCCACAATAGCAATGATTGTATTATCCTGTAATATTCCTAGGTATTGCCAGACAAATTAAAAGCTGTAACCTCTCCTGTATGTCTTCAGTCTTCTCTATAATCTTTTCTCAGTGACTGGTACACTTCTGACAAGGAGTACAATGTGCCAAAACCACTTGTGGTTACTCCCTTCTATAAAGAGGCACAACAGATGCACCTTCTCTGACATATTCTGATTAAACACCTGTGGTACAGCTGCTTTTAATACAAACTTCCACTTGTTAACCTGCTGATCCCCTCTTCTGTCACTTATGATCTAGACCCTAATAGATTTAAATTCCTCCACTTGTGGTAGTGTTGCTCCTTTATCTGCAGAGCACAATCCATTCCTTTCTGGGTAGGGATTTCAGCCCAAACACATACCTATGGAGGGACAAAGGCATAGCTAGTGAGAGAAGAAGGGGGCAGCTGTCCCAGGCACACATTTTTAGGTGACATGAACAGGTACAGATTGGGCAGTATTGCAGTACCAACATTCAGAATTGTATGCTGATACCATATTTGCAGTTGAAACACTGATGCATATCATGTATGATATTCTAACTATAGCAAGCTGCTTGTTACATTTATTGCAAGCAGTTTTCAATAGTTTAAGCAGAAAACCTTTTTTCATCAACAAAGAGAGACAGAGAGAGAGATATTGAGTGGCCCTTTTTAAGGGGGAGGGACCTTCACCCTTAGAGTTGAATGGGATGTCATATAAGGGAACTGCACCAGGCACCAGATAAGGTAGATACATATCTATTATATCCTCTGATTTGAAGGTGTTTATTTTCATTAACGGCACTTTACACTGTGCCTTAAACCACTTTAAATCATAACAAATATTGCATTTACAAAAGGCCTACAGGAAAATAACATCTGAAAATAATAAAGATGGAATCCTCTTCTCCACAATTTATGTTGAAAATAACATAAAACTGAGTTAGAGGGTACGATGGCTGCAAATAGTCTTAGATCTGCTCGGTCTAGTATGAAAACTATAGCAGGCATTCAGAAGTCAAATAAAAGTGGCCAGATCATTTTAGATGTTTGGGATACAAACTTTGATTCTGCCAATGCTCTTAATCTTTTTTTTCAACTATTTTGATATTTTTGATGTCAGTAATGTCATACATGATTTGAAGCAACAACTTATAGATAATCAATGTTGTGGTATAGATCAAAAAGAGGTAGAAAAGCCATTTCTTTCAATAAAGTTAAGGAAAAGTGATAATCTTTGTGGTTGTGTACTTGTGTAAGAGAATTAAGTTCTATATTTCATTATATCTTTAATAGAGCATTATAGACATAACATGTATCTAATATATGGAAAGATGCTGTGGTAGTTCCAATTCCAAAACTGAAATGTACAAAAAATCCTAATGATTTTAGACCTGTAGCTCTTATATCAATCATAATAAAAACTTTTGAAAGGTTGATAAAGTAAGAGATTTTAAAGAAAACAGAAAATGTGCTCGACCTTATGCAATTTGCCTATAGGTCACGTAAAGGTATAGGGGATGCAACAATTACCTTGTTTAACTTACTTTTTAAACAACTGGAAAATAACGGGTCACATGTCAGATTCTTGCTAGTTGATTTTTCTTCATCTTTTAAAATGATTCAACCACATATTTTGATTGGCAGACTGCATGAACAGTTTGATTTGAGCAATAATATTATGGGCTGGATTCTAAAACTTTTAACTAATAGAACACAGAGAGTTAGAGTAAATAAACTTTGTCTAATCAAGTGTATTCATTAAATGGAGCCCCACAAGGATGTGTACTTTTGGCCCTCTCGTTGATTCTTTATACAAATATGTGTATGAGTATGCATGAAAATAAAACCATTTTGAAATATGGAGATGATGTTATTGTAATTAGATTAAAGATAACACGAATAAACTTTGTCAAGTTATAAATGATTTTGCTAAATGGTGTGATGAGTCTTATCTTCAGTTAAATGTATCTAAAACTAAAAATATGATAATTGATTTAAGAAAACATGACATATGACATAACAGTTACAAAGGATCAGTTGGTTGAATGTGTACAATCTTGTACATATCTTAGGCAATTATAGATTCAAAGTTGAATTTTTGAGGAAAATTTTGAAGCTGTGTGTAGAAAAGGACATCTGAGGTGGTTTTGTTTGTGAAAATTGTCCCAGTTACACATAGATAAAAAATGATAAAAGAATGATGATCTGATTTTACCGTGCTTTCATTGAACCAATTCTTTCATTTTCTTTGGTAGCATGGTATGGATATTTGTCTATGAAAAACAATAATTCATTGAATCAGATTGTGAAATGGTGTAGTAAGACGACTGGAGAACAACAACTGAACCTTATGTATTTATATTCTAGAAGACTGGAAACAATAATCTGTTCAATTTTGAAGGAAGTTTTACATCCATTATACACAATGTGTAAAACAAAATGGTATAACAACAGTTTTATTCCAGTACCTATTGTTCAAATCAATAAGAAATGTGTTCTGTTTAAATAATAATCTGCATTTGTAGCATGTTCGAATCCCAACTTTTTGCCTCATTGAAAATATCTGTTTTGAAATGCAAAATAGATAGGTATAATGATGACATTTTAAATTAGTAAAGATATGCAACATAGGATGTGCAGATGTGCAACATAGGATGTGCAGATGTGCAGCACAGGATGTGCAGATGTGCAACATAGGATGTGGAGATGTGCAATATAGGACATAAATGCCTAAGAGAGTTGTCTTTAAACAATTGTTTTTTAATGTTAGTTAAAAGAGTGTATGTTATATGTTTAAATCTATGTCTTGTGACCAACGCTAACTCTGTGACTATAAACTAAATGAACCTAAAGGTACAAATGAAGGAAATGAACTGAACTGAATGATCTTTACCTTTACTATTGGTGCACCTTGATACCCTGTCCATGAAAATCTAAAAAGGAATAGAAACAAGATGCACATTTAGTGGAACCCTTACACCACCTAGAATGTATCTGACTTAATACTGAGACTACAGCAATAAAAATCAGGAAATATAGTGACTGCATGAATGTAGCAGCAAGCTTAGAATGTGTACTGCTGCAGTATGTCAAAAAGACATATGCTGTTGTATACATTATCCAGATCTACATGACACGCATATATACAATACTAGTGAACTATCATGACCTCAAAATATCCACTCCTGGACAGATAGTTGATCCTCTGTTCCACAGTCAAGATAGAATCAATATTGCTTCTCCTGAATCAGAGACTGAGTTAGGAGATAAAGTCACTTTTCCAAAATCTCAATGTAGGCATTGTCAGAATAGTTGAGCAGTGTTATCCCCCAATAAGTGAAACAAACTCTCCTGTTCCTGTCTTTGAAACTTCGGATTACCATGCTTGCTTGTCATTCCAGAGATACTCTCATTGCTTTCATAGAATACTAAAAACCACAACACCGTAATGATATCTAGCACCATTAGGCTTTCCTGAAAGAACTTGTACTCCTGCAGTCTTATTACCATGGAACTGTTTAATCAATGAAGTACCTCATCTGTAGGAGTAGACTTAATCCAATCAGCTGTTGTTTGTATTGCTTTCTCAAAGACACTATGCCTACCCACTTCAGGAGTTCATTAAAGCATTCTTTCCATCTACCAACAAAGTTTCCATTCAGTGTTAGCATTTCTTTATCCTTTCTGAGAAAAGCTTGGTCAATGTCTTGCTCCCTCATCTGGATCAATGCATTGTATGTCAATGACTCTAAAGTAATCTGAAAGTCATTCTCTGTAAGCTTTCTAAACCAATCTAAAATCCTGGCCTTAAGTTCAGTACCTGTTACTGGTGCCATCTTACTGATCTGTTGGAACCCACTACATGACTCTAGAGATCCCTTACACTTAGTAGCTCTGCAGTGAAGGCCACTTTTTTACCTGGGCATTTTCCTTCACTGCTAATTTGATTGCTGTGATGAAGTCCATGCGTATGTGAACTGTTCCCATTTGCCACTTGACTGGCAATGCTCCTGACCTCCATTCTTTAATGGGTGGATTGTGAGTCCAAATAACAGCTCCAAATTGCTTTTTAAGCTAATACCCAGCTAATTGGACTGCACTGGTCACCTGGCCTGGAAAATTCACTGATGAACAACAGCCCTGTGTCTAGCTCTAGTGATGAATCTAGTATCCTGCTCTCATGCTAAGGTGTTTGATTTTATTTTTAATGGAACATCTTGTGATCTAAATTTTGAGATCATTACTGGACTTCTCTCTTCACCTTAAATCTATTTGCCAAGGGTGATCCTACCAGGAACATATAGCTCATTGCAAGCCTTTTTCTAAGGATCATAATGGAATATAAGGTATTCCACCATGGCAAGGTCATATGTACAGGAGAATGAAAACTGTTATGTGATATAATATTAAAACAGAGCCACATCTCAGTTTTGAACTAATAACTAATTTGTCTATAACATGCAACCTTAACTCACAAATTCTATGATCAATGGCAGTAATGTTCATACTCTTTGAAATATATATCAATGCAAACTGAATTGTGAGATGATCTTTCATCTATTTTTAGCTAATAGCACAGGCAGTGAGCATCTGTGAAATAGCAATGTTCAAAATAGGGCCTACTTTAGATCGCCAAAAACTCAAAATGTCGATCGCTCACATGAGTGAATAATCAGGAAGTCGATTTTGGATTTTTGGGATCGCACTACAGTGAAGATCGGAATATTTGCCCTTTCTTCACTGTAGTGCGATCTCGGGGTAGAAAAATATATTTAGAGGGGAGTGTTGGGGGCTCCGTCCCCCACAACAGCAATTTAGAGTACCTGATTTTTCACTCGTGAGTGATCGACATTTTGAGTTTTTGTTGTTCTGACATAAACCCTTTAAAATAATCTCTCTTAAATTCCATAATAAATATAAGGTGCTAGATAAGATGTCAGAATATGATGTGACATAAGGAAAAAACATGTAACATGACAAACAATGATATTTATGTTATTTATTTATTTATTTATTTATTTATTTATTGGTCTTTGTTGACTACAAAAAGTCTGACTTGGTAAAACCCATTTTCAGCATAGACCCAGGGAGAAAAACTCCTCATTTAAGTTACACATGATGTACATTTATAATTGCAAGGGTAAAACCATCTATATATGAGCTTATTTATTTCATTTTTAAATATTTTTAAACATTTCTTATATGGGTGGCAGAGTGACAACAGATAGTGGTGTTGCCTCATGACAACAGGTTCTCTGGTTCAATTCTCGGCTTGGGTACCTTCTGTGCGGAGTCTGCTTGTCCTCCTTGTGTTCACATGAGTTTCTTCCAAGAGCTCTGGTTTCATCCCACATTTCAAAGACATGCAGTATGTGGACTGGACACTGTAAATTGGCCATAGGTGTGAGTATATGGTATGAAAGAATTACTGTGGCACGGCTAGCCACTTGGAGGTGTAAACCTTGGCTCTAGATGATTGTCACTGTTGAAAGTGACACCCCAATCCTATGAGCAAAAGTGGAAAAAGGGGTTGTGAATGGATGAATTTCTTACATGAACATATTATTTTAACACAAAAACAACAAGCCAGAAATTAACATAAATTGGCTAATTATTGATAAAATAGTATTCAATAAAAATCCATGTAGTTATAGCATGGTGGTTGCAAGTGAAAAATCAAACAGGTGTTTTCAAGTTTAGTAATAATTTATAGAGAGACAAGTGGAATGTAGCTTAAAAATGGAAAAAGAGAGATATATAAGGAGAAGATATGAAAATGAGAAGGAAGATAACTATACAGAGGAAGAATTGTAGTTAATGGTGGGTCTCTATTACCTAATCAAAAAGGCTAAACATTGAACGCCATTTTATCAACCCCTAAACATCTAACTACCATTTATGTGAATGGCCAATTTAGTGATTTTTTTCCCCTGGGAAAAAAAAATTGATTGGCCAACCAGAAACTGCACAGAACTTCACCCCACATCCCTCTATTTTCCCGGCTGTGTCCCCCACACCACCCCTAACTAAATATATCAACTCCGAGATCACACTACAGTGGAGACAAGGGCAAATTCATGATGACAGCCAAGCAATTTTTTTCCCTAGGAAAAAAATTGCTGAATTGGCCATTTGCATAAATGGTAGTTCGATGTTTACGGGGTCAATGAAATGGCATTCAATGTTTACCCATTTTGATTAGGTAATATAGACTCATTAATGGTGGGGTGTGAGAGAGGGAGGGAAGAAAAGTAAGAATTTAGGAAATAAGTGTAGTATGAGGAGGAGCAATAAGGTACAAAAAGATTGGGAAACAAAGTTGCTGTACCAGCTGGAGAAAATTAATCTGAGTAAAGCTAGCCAGTTGAGCATAAAGAAGATAACCTTCTTTGGCATAGATACTGTTGAAGCAAAGTTTTGAAACTAAGTTTTCTATCTGTTTTAACTGTGGGGGGGATAATTCCAGAGTTTTGACACATAATGAAAGTAGAGAGAGTCTCCAGTAGTGCTGCATGTCTTACTGATGCACAGTAAAAGTTTATTGCTAGAGCAAAGGTCTCTAGTAGGTAAATAGTATAATAGAGTATTGTTTTAATGCTGGGCATTTGTGTAGAGAGTACAGTAGGTTCTGGGCAATGATTAGTTATGAGTGTGTCAACTGGTTTGGGAGTTCAAGCCAGTTTAATTGTTTTAATGCTTTATAAAGTTGATTGGTTAGTTACAAATGTAGCTATTTTATAGTAACAGGGGGCTAGTTTAGTTTTATGCTTAGTGCTGATATTTGTAAGAATAGGGAATGCATATAATATAGAAGGAAGGAGGTATATTGCTGCTAAGGTAATCCATGTTTGATCTGTCAGTCAGTTTTTGGCCCTATAGAGGGATACGATTTTTTTTTTTTTTTTTTTATTTTACATTTGTTGACCGGGCTGGTCCAACTGGATATACGTCCATTTTCAGCAGAGGCCCGGGGAGAAAAGCTCCAAGTGAAAACATTAAACATTAAAAAACAGAGTTACAAATATAGCTCAGAGAAAAATAATAATAGCATGATAGTATTTTTACAGTGGCTAGAATAAGCAAATAAGTACATAAAAGGGTGTTCAAACTGAGCATGTTAGGAGAAAAGTAAGTTTTAGTAAAGGTTTGTAAGCATGATAGATGAGAGTACTAGGAGCAAATTGCAAGCTAGTCAGGGTTAGAACAGGGGCAGAGCCAGTGAGTTATGAGCTGAGTTTTGAGTTGGGATTTGAAACTGGGAAGAGAGGAGATAGCAGTGAGGTTTGAAGGAAGGGAATTTCAGGCTTTTCCTATTGCGTTAGAGAACAAGGAGTTGCCTGCCAAGTTGTTGGATTTACAGATTGATATTAGAAGTTTGTTAGAAGAAAGTAGGCTTTTGAGGTTACAATAAGGACTAATAAGGGTAGTGAGTATAGAGGTGTTGGTAGGTTTGTAGAGGATTTTATGGGGTAAGGAGAGCTGGTGCAATAAGATCAGATTTTTCAGCTCAAGCCATCCCAATAGTTTTAAGTTTAAGCAGTGGTGAGTTCTAAAGGTTGAGCCAGAGGCAAATCTGGCAATACTGTTGTATGCGACAGCCAGTTTGGAGTGGTTAGTTTTGGACAAATATGTATAGATAGGGGAGGCGTAAAGGAGGGTGGAAATCAGATAGAAATGGGCAATGGAAGTTCTGGCAAGTGGTGTAAGACATGGTTTAATTCTAAACAGGGAGCCAAGTTTTCTGTTAACTAATTTTATTGTGTTGTTAATGTGAGAATCAAAGCATAGGTTGTTGTCTATCTCTACTCCGAGGAGCCTGGTGGTAGGGACAGGAGCTATGTTGGTGCCATTACTAGACAAGACAGAAAAGCTGAGTGGAGAGGATTTTTGGGTGGGGGAGAAAAGTAACAGTTTGGTTTTCTTGGGGTTTAAGATTAAGCATCGTTTTAGGAAGTTTTTGGTGAGTTTTCTTGATAGAATGAAGTATGTGGTGATCAGATTTGAGATTGTCATCTATTATGACTGCTAGTAGTTTAGTCTGGCTTATGGTTTAAATTTTTGTTTTATTACTTGAGATAATATGAAATGTGTGTTTCTGGTAAAGGTATTGTTTTAAGGTAAATAGCTGTTTTTCTCAGCATTTAAGTAGCGAGTCATATTTTTTAGCCATATTTCAATGATAGTGAAAGATTTTTGAGTGATTTCCTGTTATTTTCTTATACATGGGGCAGATAGGGGTTCACTCCTTGGCATATTGTACAAGAGTAGCAAGTGTTGTAGAAGTACAAAGATTATTTATGAAATATTAAATAGAAGGGAGCAAAGTATTGACCCTTGGGGAACACCAACAGAGGTTGGTTGAAATGCTGAAATGTTTTGCTGCAATTTATGTTGCCTGCAGACAACTGCATAAACAACTGTGAAATCAGGAAAGGGAGGGGTAAGTGAGGTCTAGTGCTGCACGTTCAGAGAGGAGCTTTAGGTGGGACACTGTCAAATGCTTTGGAAAGATCAAGGAAAAGAGAAGAAATATGGTTGCCCTTATTTCCATATTGGTTTACTATGTTGTTGAAGTTGAGGAGAGAAACAATAGTACTGTGGTTGGGCCTGAAACTGTTCTGAATGTTCGAGAGGAGGTTGTGTTTGGTTATATGTTTCATAAGCTGAGAGTGAATACATTTTTGAGGATTTTAGAATGGGGTGATAGGAGAGCCATAGGTCTATGGTTTAACTCTGTTGAAGTACCTCCTTTGTGAGGGGGTATAATAATAGATTTTTTTTTCAGATCAGTGGGACATAGTTTTCAGTTATTGATTGGTTGATTAGAATGCAGACTGGGAAGACTAGTGCTTCTTTACCTATTTTGAGGAACTCAGTGGTATGGTTATTGGCAACTGAGTTTGTTGCTTTTAAGTTGGGTAATATTTTTTTATAGCTAATGTTGGGACATGCTGACAACTAAATGATAATGTGCTGCTTTTGAGAACAGATGGAAGTTGGATGTTGAGGTGGTTATTGATTAGTGGGTGAAATGAATGGATAGAACAAATGTTGAAATGAGTGACAATGGGCACTTTGTTGTTTGAAGTAGAAGGCCAGGGTGCAGTGGTATGGCTGGGGAGTAATAGTTTATTTAGAGAGCAACAACAAAAAAAAAATCTTGGGGTTCTTTTGTGTTTTGTTATTTATTTATTTATTTATTTATTGAGATTACCACAGTATGATTTCTTGTCAGATTTAACAAGGATCTTGGTATGGTTTCTGAAATATCTAAACGTTTTGCAGGCATATTATACTTTATTCTTATACCATTCTTTCCATGCTTTATCTCATTGCAGCATGAGCTGTTTGGTCTCTTTTTTTCAGCCATGACCCTGTGTTAGATTTTACCTTTCTTGTCCTATTTGTTGTTAAATCATTCCTTATTTTTAGGAAGGTGTAATTGAAGTGAATAACAGGGGAACAAGGTGTCTTAGGAGGGAAGAAATGAATATTTAATGTTATGTTCATATTAAGGATATATTGTTATGTTCACATTAAGAGATATATTGTCTATTGTATGTTTAAATAAGCTATTCCTGAAAAAAAAAGATGAATGTTTGTAGAAGCCAATGGGAATAGGAGACATTTTGTGACAGTAAGGTAAGGGGATGCAAATATTAATATGTAGCATCATAGAGAAGGAACAAGTAAAACATGGAATAGTTTATGAGAAAGTGCAGAGTATAGTTCTAAGAGACAGCATGTGATGCATTTCTGTTACTTAATATAGAATATGATACTTTATATTTTGAGACATTAATGTTTTAAATAATCTGTCTGATTCTTGAGGTTTCCTCAATGTATTTTCTCTTCTATATTATTGACCAGTTTTGTTTAAAAATACTGAACAAAATTTATTCATATAGGAATAATTGCCTGCAATCTAGAAATTATGACATGCTGTATTTACCTTGAAAATGTTGCATTAGCAATGAGGATAGCTAAAAATTGCTAATCATGTGATTGCCTCTCTTTGGAGATTGCACATGTGTATTTTATACTGCTTGCATTGGCTTGCTCGCACCAACCAGTCTGCATCACCATTATTTCAGCACGGCAGTTCAAGTTTCATTTTGCACATATTTCTGTTTCTTGATAAATGTATGAGTCATGGGTGCCAGAACCATAGGGTGAGGGGGGGGGAGCCCCCCACATTCAACAGCTGCCCAATGTGACCAGAAACTGCTGCCAGTGTATCAGTTTCATGGAAACATTTGCATCGGTGCTTCTGAGGTAATAGCAAGTTCAGGCATCTGGAAAAAGTTAATTTGAGTAATAAACCATCTTTTTCCAGCTGCTTGAGCTTGTGGTTAACATGGAAACACCTATGTGAGGGTTTCTGAAGAATACTGATCAACTTTTTTCCTCAAAGATTTTGCACGAAGCCAAAAATCACAGGGAAATGAAAGTTCAATACCAGGGGCAACTTTTAATCATTGATTATTTATTTAAATTTTTAACAGAATTTTCAGAACAAAAGAAGTGTGAAACTTTATAATGTCTGGCATTAGTGGCTGTCTCAGTATAATCCTATGCAAGCCTTTCAACTTTTGTTTAAGAATTCTGGAGAAAAGCAAACAATAATGAGAGAGAGGCAATAAAGGGGGAAATTAGGGACCGGTTTTTAATATTACTCTTATATTGGAACATTGCTAGAATAACAGCTTTTGCATTAGCATGCTTTTTCCTGAAGGCTGTGAATTATCAGGCTCAAATGTCTCACTGTTTAATGAGTAGAATCCTCATTGGTTTTCAAGAAAGCCACAAATTGTATGAAGAACTCACCAGAAGTATAAGACAAACAATCTGGACATTCTGCAAAATTCTGCAGAGTTGAGAGGTATGATCTTGAGTGATTTACCAGAAAATCAAACATTTAATGCGGGACTGGGAAAACATGAAATAAAACCAGGAATGTTTTGCATAATTCTGGACAGTTTATTTATTTATTGAGTGCTCTCTGTTTACGAGATAAGTGTAGGGTCGCCACTTTTTCAAATGCCCAGAGTGGGACATTTTTTGTAGAAATGTGAAATTTTCAGGATAAACATACCCACGGCCAGTACAAAGGACAGAACTTCTTTTTTTTTGCCAAAATAAAAGCTTATTTTTATAGGATTTGAGTTGATTAAGCTATTCCATATAATATTTATGTGTTCCAGACAAAAAATAACTGTTGAATGCAGCTATTAAAAATATCTTAAGAAATAAATTTTGTCTTAAAATCTCTAGACATTTGCCATTTTTTATTTTTTTTTCCACAGGACACAACTGCCAAAAGTGGAACTGTCCCTTGCAAAGAGGGACAGGTGGTAACCCTAAGTACGTGGGCTGGTCTATAGACTCCTCTGCCACAACTCGAGATCAGTAGCAGTAAATACAACAGTTTGCACAAGTACAATAAGACATTACATTCATGTGAATACTTCATACAGTTAGATATATGCTCTACAATCCACCCATCCATCCATCCACAACCCCATTTTTCCTATTTTTGCACATGGTGTTGGGGTATCACTTCAAAGGTGACAATTATCTAGTGCCAACATTCACTCCACCAGATGGCAAACCCTGCCATGGTTATTGCTTCATGCTACACACACACACACACACACACACACACACACACACACACACACACACACACACACACACAGGTATGCTCTACAAGTAAAGTTTAGTTTCTATAAGTTGAAGCAGACCTTTGTGTTTATTGCTTTTCACCCACTGAGTACCATCATAGGCTTTGGCTATACTGTCTGTTCAGGTAGAATTTTCCACAGAGGTATATTTCACTGAAGCTAGACTGATTTAAAATGTAGTCATCATTTTACTGTATTTAAATGTTCATTCATTCTCTTATAGCCACGTTATGCTTTCTAGGACCATTATTGGGATAGGCAGAGCTTTCCTTACAACCTATGGGAAAAAAACAAAAACAGTTTAGATTTTTATTCATAGACATTCCAGGGCCAACATTTTTAAGACAAACAAATCTTGTGACCACTCCCTCCTTATCAGTACCCTCGCAGGTAGCACCTCCTTTCTACATGAGGTCCATACCAGTAAAATCTATGGATATCCATCCAGTCAGTATTTTATGTTTTATTAAGATGGAAAATTGCACTGTTTTACATGTAGTGGAAGTTTATTCCAAAGGTTTGGGAAATGCTGCCTTATAAGTATGCCTCTCCACTGTGCTGTATGTATTTTCTGGTGAAGATGTAGGTACCTGGATCTAGTAGTGACGGGGATACTGGAGTTGCAGAGAAATAGGAGGTCCAGGACAACTGGGTCTCTAATGCTCTCTTAAGCAAGACAGGTCTCCCCTCAAAAAGTCTCTTAAGACTTTGAATAAAGGGATAAAGCTTTCCACATATATTGGTATCTCAGGGACTTTAGGCTTGTGATCTTTTTGTTTAGGAACCTTTGGGGTCTTGCTAATTGTTTGATATGATTAATGAGATACATCCCAAAAGGGATATTGTAATGAATAATTGTCCTGTCATTCTGAGAATAAGGTAATGATTATTTCTTTAGTCTGTGATGATATTCCTTTGTCAGTTAGGTAGGCTAAATAAAATGATTTCCTGACAACCACTGTCACATGATGGTCAAAATTGAGGGGGCTGTCAGCTTAGATATCTAAGTCCCTGATGATGTTTTCATTTTGCAGTGCAGTGTTGGCTATATAGTATGATGAGGGGAGGTATAGCCTACCAAATGTGATACTACACTTTTTAACTTTTAGTTTGAGCTCATTTTTAGAGCACCAAGGATTTATTAGAGAGGGAGTTCATTAAGGAGAATTTTGGAGTCATGCAGTCACTTAACAAGTTCCAGTTTGCTGTCATCTACAAACTTTATTAGACAGATGTATTAGCACTCAAAGTTGGAGATCAGAAAAGGGAATACCAAAAAGATGTCTGCACACAGAGCCCTGAAAGACACCAGTGGTCATTTTCATACTTACTGATCAGACATCTGCAACTTGCACTGTGTGGTCTGTCTTTTAGCCAGTTTTCTGTTCATCTTACTACATATGGGTTAATTTTTAAAGCAGTTAGCTTTTGTATGATGCCAGCATGGAGAATGGTTTTGAAGACCTTTGCCAGGTCAAAATATACCACGTGCATTGCATGGCCACCATCTACAGCCTCTGTCACCCTTTTGAAGAAGTTTAACAGGTTAAATAGACAGGAATTGCTCTTCTGAAAGTTAAAGTGTTGCAGGTCAAGTCTAACAACAGTCTTGATATCACAATTTAAGAAGTTAGATAAAAACATACCCAATGGTTTTGCAGATGGGGCTTCTAAGGCTGATAGGACTTTATCTACCCAGGCCAGTTGTAATTCCACCCCTACTGAATTGCACTACCACTGCACTGTGCCTCTCGTTAGGGACAAATCCAGTAGTTAACACAAGTTAACCAGTTTGAGGAGTTTATCCACAAGGGCATGTTCTTTCGACACAATACCCCACTCGGGTATTATAGAGAAACTTACCAGCTTAAATGTAAACCCATATGTCACAAGATGGGTTGCAAACTGGCTAAAGGACAGAACCCACAGAGTTAGAGTTGCTGGCGCCATGTCAGACTCCAAGCCGGTCACAAGTGGTGTCCCACAGCGCTCAGTCTTTGGCCCCCTGTTGTTCGGCATCTACTTCTCAGAAGTACAGGCAAACATAGGAGGACTATGGCTGACAAAGTTTGCAGATGACTGCAAACTGGGCGCCATAATGGAAAATACATCGGACACAGATATCCTTCAGAGGGGTCTCACGGAAACTGATAGCTGGTGCCAGAGCCATGGCCTGAAGTTAAATGCCAAAAAATGTATAGTCATATCCTTCGGGAAAAACAAGGTAACCCCAAGCTACCATATAGGTGGCAATCCACTAAGCACAGAAGAGGATATCAGGGACCTGGGGACCCAGGTTGACAGTGGCCTTTCTTTTGACACTCACATTGCTAAAGTGGTTAGAAAGACCTTCTACATTGCCCACCTGATCATGAAGGGATTCACATCCAGATCAAGTGAGGTCACTGTTCCCCAGTACTCTTCACTTATCAGACCAATGATCGAGTACAATGCCCCATTTGGGATGTATCTCACCCGACACCTGCAGCAATTGGAGAGACCCCAAAAGTTCCTCACCAAAAAGATAAAGGGACTCCAAAATCTGTCATATGCTGCCAGACTGAAGAAACTCCAGCTCTATTTAGTCGCTTACCGTCTGCTCAGAGGTGACCTGTGCCTGACATACAAGGCCATGTCCAGCCCGGAATTAATGGACATGCTCCACCTCAAAAAATCCAAATCTACCAGATCCATTAGAGCAAGTGACTTAAACCTTGACACGGATATAAATAGGACATGCTGGAGGGATAGATTTGTCACCCAGAGACTCCCTATGCTGTGGAATAAAATCCCGGTCCATGTGAGGCAGAGCACCTCGCTGGCTCTGTTCAAGAGAAATCTTGACCGGTGGATGGGAGATCGTAGGTTTACCCCGGGAATCACCTCTGTGTCACTGCTGGACAGAGGCACAACAAACTAATGGGCACAGTATTTTTTAACATAAGGGGTGGCGTAAGCCACAAAACTTTGGGCTAGGCTTATAAATGCCTTAGGGCAGATAGCCTAGTATAAACCTAAGAACCTATGAACCTATGAACCTATAATACTATTATGCACCCAGGTATATAATATGTGATAGTAAAGAAAGATGCAATCAAAATTATTTCTGTATACCAGAAATCTGACAAAACCCAGCATTTTTGTGTTATTTTTTTTTCTTATCCTGACGCTACAGCATTATAGAATGCTATATAGGGAGTAACAAATCTTGCTGATATGCTGTGTGATGTACTTAAATGGCCAAAACACAATACCAGGAACCCAAGGATGCAACCACAAAACACTCCAAAAAGCAACAAAGACCCAAAGGAGGAATGAAAATAAACCACAAAAAATTGTATTTAATAAAATACTAAGCACTTTCATCTGAAACAAAAAACATACTTAGTCAGAGTATTTTATTAAATACAATTTTTTTGTAGTTTATTTTTGGTCCTCCTTTGGTCTTCGTGGCTTTTTGGAGTGTTATGTACTTAGGTCGGCCAGTCCCTGGAAGTCCTGGATATTTTGTGTCTGGCCTTTGTTGAAATGAAACCCAAGGAAAAGGAATCCATGAGTCCCTCGCTGTTCATTGCCCCCCAGCATATAGCCAGTACTCCCTCACCCCACATCTCTCATATTATTTTTTTCTTGTTTTCTCATATTTTGTTGTACTCTTTACATTTTCCTGCATTCTTTCAATATATCTTAACTGGCCAAGATTATATCAAAATAAATGAGGAAGAAATAATCAAATTAAGCCAGAGGTCTCAGCCACTGAGAAGCCATTGGATACTAGATGTGCTGAGCTGCTGTTTTTCATACTTTTTGAGCCAAAGATGGCTGGAACAAAAATTGTGGTTAAAGAAAGAAATTCATTCTTGTTCTTCATGTTTCCCTGATGTGACAATGTGAACTATTGTCAGCTATGCCAGGAGAATTAGGGCAGTGGATGTCTCACATATGCCAGTATGGCTAGTTGGAGTTTTGTAAAGAAATATATGTCATTTATATATCAAACTGATTTGTACAGGTGCTTGTGTTGAAAATGTATTTGTAAAGTTGCTTGCGTTAAAAATGCACCAACAATGGGTCCTGCTAGACAGAAAAAGAAGTATACCTGTATGTCAGACTGTATGGTAATTACTATTAAAATGAATGCACTGTAAAAGAGGATACTGGAAAAGAAGAGGTTAACTTTAGTCCAACTACCTTTGAAAAATAGTTAGAAATTAAATGACTTGGTATAAGCCATAAAGATTGTATCTCACAGGTCTCAATGCAGCCAGAAACAAAAAAGTCTGTACTAGGAAGCCTTCTGTATTGTCTTTGGGAGTGAACTAATTGCTACTCTAGAAGGGCAGAAGCTTGAAATTGTGTTTTATGACTTTGAGAAGCTGAAACAGATCTTAGCAAAGCTCTGTGTGTGTATATTATTGACTCATATGTGCGAGATTCTGGTTCAGTTACTAGGAAAGAGGGTAGTATGGGAACCAGAGTCAGATGACTAGATATGTGTGATGTCATTCTGTAATCCAGGACTAAAATGATGTTTTAATACCAGATGGATCAGACAAAATTCTCAGAGCAGTCTGTTTTTGAAACCTGATATAGGAGGATCACTCACTCACTTCATCTTGCCTTGCTTTAATAAGTAACCAGGTGATATTAATTATTTAGATCAGTCAGAAAAATATAGTGAAATTAGTTAAGTACTGTTTTTCTGTAACTGTGTAAATCTATCCATCTGGGTTATTTTTTTGTGGCTGGTCCTTTAGAGAATATTTTAACCTTTGAGAGTACTTATATTTATTTGGTGACACTATGGCTGCTCCTGAAAGCTTTATTGCACTGATCAAACAATACCATTTGTATTAGTATTAATTTCACTCAGTATTATTGTGTAACCATATAACAGCCTTAGAGTAGCTGGCTTTGTTATGTCTAAGGGCAGCAACTACCTTATAGTCTGGGCAGAATGGCATAACTATTAAATCTGTGGCAGCCTTTCCCAGGTGTCTGTATGTGTGTGTAAAAATCAGATCTCAGTGTGTGTGTCAACTACTTGGAACAGGGCCATACAGCACTAGTTTCACAGAGAGAGTGGTGGAGGACTTGGCTTGGACACTTGGCTGAGGACTTAGCTCTGTAGCTGTGTCAGTGGGGAGTCTTACTGGAGGCATGAAGATAGAGACAGAAGGAAACCCAGCCCGTGGACTGAGTGTGTTCCCTGTGTGCTCTAAAGGTAAAGTGTGCTTGATGCAGAGAGCTGCATATAGAAATACTGTGTGTGTCTATTTTGTTCCAAGTGAATGTCCCTCACTGGTATCAGTGGTGAGGATTCAGGTTCATCCTTTCACTACTCCCTAAATAGCCACAACTGCAGTGTAATAACTATGGGGGAAATAATAGAATTAAGCTGATAGTCTGGAGGCTGCTTGGGCCTCAGAAGTCCTGGGATTCTAAATGCTGTAAGGTATATTTTAAAGTTTTTTCCACAGGCTTTTGTTACACTTATGGCCTGGACAAAAATCACAACTAGCTAAAGAATTTTTTTCTTTCATTGAATAAATAAGTTGTCCCCAGTCTTAATGATCAAAGCTGACAAAAAAGTAGTTCCCAATAACCTGAGAATATAAATGTTCATTAAGTCCTGGATATTTATCAGCTCCCAATCTAATTTTCCATAAAGTCTCTCTTTGCTCTAAAATATTTAACTTAATTTAATGATATGATCACTATCATTTTTTTAAGGGACAGAAGATTATTTATAAGGAAATAGGTGAGTGTTATGTATAAATGTTACATATATTTTATTTTCTATTTTTTATTTCAAGTTAAATGTCAAATTAAGTGTTAATGAGTCAATTAATGGATAGTCTTTTTGATTGGTGTTCTTGAGTATTTAAACTATTGTGGCCATTACCAGTGCTATTCTGATGAAGTCTGTGTTCAGATGAAAGCATTAATTAAAGTTACTAGTACACTAATTCCATGTGTTGGTGTTTATTCCTGCTGTTCCTGGTGGGCAGTGTTGTTTTTTGCAGTTTTTGGTTCCATTATACCACTTGTCAGTAGTGTGGTCTTTTTTTTGGTTTTGATTACAGTTGTCCACATACCAATGGACCAATCAGTTAATGGTGCAGAGAGGGATGAGTTATTGGATATTTCTGTGTATCCTACTTCAGGAAATTTTGGCAACACTATGTTACAATTGTTATTAAATACCATGGGAGAAACGCAGAAAATGTTAACTCAACTCCTTAAAAAAAGACACAATTTCGTGAGCAAGAAGATGTGATTCAGTAAGCTCTGAAGATGACAATGTTACAGTGATAGACAATGGACATTCAGCTGCTTCCCCTATAAAAGTGACTTATAAAGCTGTAATGTCTGTAATGAATTCCATTTATGACTCTTTCAGCACCTTTGAGTACACTTCAAATGCAACTGCTGACAACGTTATACTAGAGAACTCTGTAATGAATTATTTAAGTGGTTGAGGAAATACAGCACTCTTAATATTGAAAATAAACATTTTGAACAATGTATTCAGTTAAAAATCATTCTTAAAGGACTGAGTCTTTTTAAGTGTCCTAATTGACAGCGATCCATTTTATTCCATGTTAACAGAATTTTTTTAACAATGCTGGTCTTAATTTTTTTATAATTTTTAATTAACAATACTGTTAACAATATGAAGAAAGTCAAAGAAAGGGTCTTAGCTTTAGATAAATTAATTCTATTCTATTTTTGGCAAAAGCTCCGATGGGTAGGTCAGACTATGATAGTATGCTGCAAGAAATAGAACGGTATGAAGGAAATGTCCGTTGGTAAAAGTAAGACATTGCAGAGACACTTAGTGGCATACAATTCACAGTCAATTCACAGTCAGCTTATAAAATTATTTTTTCCATCACTAAACAATCTTAAGACTGATGTACAATGAGTAAATAAGGAACCCTTTCTTGTTCATAATACATTTAAAGATCATGGTTCGTTTAAATCTTTAAAATCCTTTAGATCAGCAAACCTATCAGATTACAAAGTTATTCATAAAAGAAATGAAGCTTTAATTGTCACTACAGAAGTTATAAATGGAGGCAGATGAGAACATAATGATGGAAGAGCTAATATTTTACAAGTGTTTAGTGTGAATATTCAAGAGCTGCTCTTGTATTCACCTAATCAAAGGAAGAAGTTGGAGACAGCTGATTTAGGAGCCAGACCAAAAACTTTTTTACAGAATGAAGAGAGGCAGTAGAGGACTCATTAATGATATGAGGATGGAAGGGATCGGACTCTGTTGGACAGTTAAAAGTTATCAAACAAGACTAACTTATCCAGTTTTGATCTGAGTCCTATACATGAGAAATTATTGTTGTTAGGACTTAATTTTGTTCCATCTTGAAGAGCTGATTTATCTAAGACACTATTGGACCTTAAATTATATGTTCGTAACTTGAACTTGTGTTATGCTGTAAAAGAGGTCAGTGTTAAGAGTTCTGTTTTTGTAAAACCTTCTGCTTTTAACCCAGTGTTGCTGCATACTTTGAAAGTTTTTGAAATTGTATGTGAGAGAGATACACAATCACTTTTAACATCTAAGAGCAATAGGTTTTATTTCAATTTATCTACTTTGGGGAGGAAATCCCTTAGTGAACTTAGGAAGAACAAACATCTTAGAGTCATAAAAGCTGATAGAGGGGTGGGTTGGATTTGATGGATCAAGATGTGTATGTACTTAATATCGAAAAATGTTGCAAAATGAGGAAGAGCATGTTTTAGTTGGGTCTAATGAAATACAAACAAGTTTTAAAAAAGTGCATTTATTTTAATATGAAAGTTTAGTGGATGGTAGTTTGGACATAGAAATATATAATTTTTGTAAGATAGATAACCTGATGATAGGCCTAATGTTTAGAATTCCTAAGATACACAAAGACCAGAACAACCCCCCTTTAGGGCAATTGTATCAGCACCCCATTATATTATGGAAGGTATTTTACTAGTAATTGATGCAATGTTGAATTCCTTGATACATATGCTTGATTCATACATTAAGGATTCCTGGGATTTTTAAGATAAATTGAGAGATTTTAATTCTTCTTATATATTTAATCCCTCAAAGAACAATTTTGTACTATTTATATATGCTCCGTTTTTGCATGTATACCTCATGATATAGGGATTGAATATGTTAGGGAATATTTAAATAAGTTTACTGAGCTTCCCAATTAGACTATACAATTTTATTGCAGTATGTTATCATTGTTAGAGAACAACTATTTCATTTTTAATAAAAAAAATTTTAAACAGAAAAAAGAGGTTGCTATGGGATTGCCAGCAGCCCCTGCATTTACTAATATGGTTTTAGCTTAGTGGGAATATTATATTTTCAAACCTATCGTGTGCTTTTAAGGTAGTTTACTATAAATGTTTTGTTGATAATTTGTTTTTAATAATTGAGGGCACAAGTGATAGTTATCTTAAGTTAGTCGATACTTTAAATTGTAGTTCAGATTTTTTAAAATATACCCTAGGTAAAATATCAATCAAAGTGAATTTTTTAGACATTTGTTTGGAATGGAATCAGGTGAATAGTAATTTTGAAAGTAGTATTTATAGGAAGGAAACTTATACAAATAGTTATTTGTATTATACAAGGAATCACCCTGCTTTTATGAAAAAGAATTTACCAAGAGGTCAATATATTAAGGCATGGAGAATGACCAGTAATAATATTAAGATAAAATAGGAATTGTCCCTTATTACTGAATTATTTGTGGCTAGGAATTATAAAAGAGATTTTTTATTGAGTATAGAGAAAGAAGTCATGTCTAAAACAGATGATAGTTATCCCCTTATTTTGAGGTTACATTTTAATACCAATACAGGAATTAAGCAGATCAATGATAAAAGTTTGATATGTAATTTAGGCATGATTGTGGATAGTCATAATATCCATTTGATTACACAAATTATTTGGAAAATGTTGGAAGGCAACAAAGAATTAATTAAAATAATAAGAAATATACCTGTATATTCAGGTTATTGTGCCTTTTATGTAGGCATGACATCTAGAACTTTAAGAGGCAGGATTAAAGATAATTTATACAGTATTAAAAAGAAAGATGAAAGAAAAGGTCTTTTTAAGCACACTCTTGGTTGAGAGAAATATAAAAAGTTTAAGTTTACCATATTAGAACTATGCATGTTAGATCTTGGGGGTGGGAATTTTAAATTTTTTTTACAAAAAAGAGACTTTGTGGGAAATTAGACTGGGAGCTCATAAATATCTGGGATTTAATGATATGATCAATATTAAATGTTTTTTTAAGGGACAGAAGATTATTTATAAGGGAATAGGTGTGTTATGTATTGACGTTACATAGTTTAATTTTCTATTTTTTTATTTCAAGTTAAATGTCAAATTAAGTGTTAATGAGTTGGGTGCTATTGAATATTTAAATTTTTGTGTCCATTAGTAGTGTTATGAAGTCTGTGTTCAGACTACTAGTACGCTAATTACATGCATTGGTGTCTATTGCTGTTGCTGGTGGCCAGTGTGGTTTTTGGTAGTTTTTGATTTTAATCTAATATTGCCACATCAAAAAATCAAGGTTTTCCTGAAATATTTCAGCAAATTATAGTATATCAAACTGCAATTGCATAATTTCAGAAAAACATACTGTGACTAGGATAGAAGCAACACAATTCTTTATATAAAATTGCAATTCAGCTAAAAAAAATAACAAATCAAAGTCTTCCTTTACAACTGGGTAATGTGATACACTGATTCTTGTGTGAAGTAGTCATAATTAGTGATAAATCACTTTTTGGAGTTAAAAAACTTGGTATTCGTAGCCCAGCGTTTTATATTTATCTAATTGGAATCATCAAATCTTGCAACTATGACTATATTTAAATGAGCAATATGCAAATAAGATATACTGATTTTAAAACTTCTGAGCCTTGTGGTGAAATGCATTTTCACACCTTTGCATATCAGAATAGGCATAGGCTGATGAAAAATGAAAATGTTTATGTACAAAAAAAAAATCAGTCTACATGTAAAGTTTTGAATGCTGTCATGTATTTTCAACAGAGGACATAAGCCTGTGTGGATCTCTCAAAGTTTTCTTGAGATCCTGCACTAGGCTGGGCTTAGTGCCACTGGCCTGCAGCTCACTCAAATGGTTTTCTATACATATATATATATATATATATATTTATTATATATATATATATATATATATATATATATATATATATATATATATATATATATATATATATATATATTATATATATATATATATATATATATTTGTTTTGATTTTCATAATTCACTCTGAGGATGTTCTTTGTTCTTATATGGATTCACCACTATTTTTTAAGGTTATAAAGGGGGAAGACAGGACATTAGAAATAAAGGAGAAAGCAGGCAAGGGAAACACAAGGGTTGAGCAGAAGGAAGTAGGAGATGATAGGTACATATTTTCCAACAGTTTTTATTAAGGCCAGTTGGAGAGGGATGAGGATCAATGTGTGTGTCAGACAGAAGGTTAGGGAAGACATAAGGAATTTTTAATCCTGAAACATGAAGGACAGACAAGACTGAGAGCTACACTATTGTGGGGTAACAGTATGGGGGGTAGACAAGACATACAGAAGTAATGGTTCCCCTGTGCTTATTTGACATATTACTGGGAAGGTGAGAAACGCCAGGAGGGAATATTCAACTTTGTTCAAAGGTCCTCAAATATCCCTCCACCTGACTGAGGAGATCCTGATGGTGGAGGAGTTAAGGATTTTTGCTAGAGTGAGCCAACCAGGACAGGACCACTTGGTTATTTACCATTTTATCACTATTTTGTTGCTGAAATATTACAGGAAAAACGGTGATGTTTTTTGATGATGCAATACAACACGAAAACTAGTTTATGTTTGACTAATTACTCCAGACTTGTTCTTAGGTTGAATGTTTTTGTTAATTTTATCACAGTCAATGAGCACAAAATCATTTCACTATAGCTCTTTGACATATTCTATGTTGTATCAGAAAAGTTCAGCAAACACTCACACACACACACACACACACACACACACACACACACACACACACACACACACACACATGCGCATTTCTGTCTATCTATATGGGTATACCTAAAATGATCTAAAGAACATAAGATTGACAGTAAAATGCTCGACAGAAAAAATATCTAGAAGTAAACAAATCTAAACTGAAAAAAGAAATCTTAACACAAAACACTGAAAAAACTGAAGTTAAACTAGGGGAGGGTTTATTCCCTTTCCCCATTGCTGGCATATATCTATATCTATATCTATATCTATATCTATATCTATATCTATATCTATATCTATGCCTATATCTATAGATGCAGCCTCCACATGCAGGGACTGCCACATTCCAAAGTATTGAGAAAATGGGGTTTCATTTTGTCCACTATTTCAATTTCTTTATATACTGATAGATTGTGTCACATTTTCAATGTTTTTGCAACTTGCAAGCCACCCTGCACCCCTGCTAATTATGTATATCAGTTCCGAAAAAGCGCAACAGTAGGGATATGTCATAAACCCTCCCCTAGTACAAATTCAGTTTTGTTGGTGTTTTTACATCTAGATATTTTTCTGTTGATAATTACCTGTTGATTTTATGCTGTTCAGATCATTTCAGGTACACACACACACACACACACACACACACACACACACACACACACACACACACATGCATCTCTGTCTCTCACTCTCTCTCTCTATATATATATATATATGTATTTATATATATGTGTATATATATATATATATATATATATATATATATATATATATATATATATATATTTATAATTCTACTTATTTTTAAAGAATTTACACTTCATCAGATGTTATAATTTAATTCAGGTACATGTTTCAAGTGTTCATGTACCTTCTCAAAGTTTTCACTAGTTCTGTGGTGTGCCATATTTGCCAGTAGGTGTTGCAAAGTTCAGCATGTAGTGAGTTGTTTTGAGAGTTTTGGTATCTTTAATTCGAGATTGTACTGCAGTTAGGATAGAAAAATCTGCCCATGTTTTCACATAGTTCGATCTCGGAGTTGGTATATATAATTTTCAGGGTTGTGGTGGGTGCAGCGGGGCTTGTCCCCCTGGAAAAATAACTATAAATGTGCTTGGTTTTCTGTTTTTAAATAATTATATGTCTGAGGAAGTTTTACCTAGTGTCTGATATTAAAAGTGGATGCAACTGTGTTGATTTCATGACAAGGTGTTGCCAGACTACTGGAAATATGAACGGGAAGTTGAAATTATGCTGGTGTGTATATTTTAATTTTTGGTTTACCTTAATTTTGTCTAGAATGGTATGTGCGATCGTGCATTTGTGTTACTCGACAGAGTGAATTACGGATCACTTCTGAGGATAAATGTTGAAAATGATTTGAAACCATTTTTGACATTTGTTCACATGTTTGAATGTCATAGTGCATTTGCATTATAGCCATTCGAACCTCTGTGAGTCAGCGTTGTGAGTTTTTGCTCTTATCCTTTCGATATAATGCACATAGAGCAATGGACACACAACCTAATGAAGGTAAACCTTAACAAACTAAAGAAAATGATCTAAAGAAAATGATCTAAAGAAAATGATTCAACTTCTACGCCAAAAAACTCTACACCGCTGCTCTCCGGTACCAAATGCCACAGGTTACACATCTCAGTAAACACGATAGTTTCCTTCTTTCAAGGCAAATTCATTTATTATTTAAAACTTAAAATGCGATTACTAAACATACATTTTTCGTCAGGACACCTGTCCCAACTTCATCAGAAGTACAAACCTCCCCGAGCTGAACTCTATTTATATGTATATACTCTTGGTTCAATTAGTTTGTTAATTGATCAAGGTTTATGCCTTAAAGTAACACCAAAAAATATATATAAATATATGTAGTCATGTATATACTGCGTGTATTTTATGTACTAGTTTAAACCTCCACATTATTTAATCTTGTTATTTAAAATTTAAAAGTTTTTATTCTAAAATCTATTTAATTTATTTAAAAATATTTAAAATTATTTAAAATATTTATTTGTTTGTCAATCTGAAATACATATGCATAATGAATATTGTGTCCTTTCTTCTGAACTAGTGGAATTTATTAACATTTTATTAACATATATTAAATGTATGTTTAATGACTTACTGTTTTAGTCTTTTTACATACAACTATTAAGCCACCATTTCATTTTACTTTCTATAAGTAGACTGTTTTAAAACACCCTTTCCTACCCTAGGCTAGACTCTATGATTTTCACGTTTGCTACATTCTTAAAATGTCCTGAATGTTCGAACATAAAATAGGTACAATCTAAACGTATAAACGTTCTTGTACCTTTTTAACTCAAATAAACTCGAGTGAATAACTCAAATAAATTTGTATAGTAAGTAATGAATAAAAAGTAATGAATAAAAAGTATGTATATATTTAATTATTTAATTAATATGTGAACAATTCATGTTACCTAAATATAATGATATATGAATTTTTAATTTATATAAATTTTCATGATAATTTATTTAATTTATTAATTTTCCTACTCTAAAAATTAACATTCCTATTTCTTCAAACATCATAGTATATATTCATGTGGGACATTTATATGTCCTAATTTTTTAATTTTTTATTTTTTACTATCAGAATTTTATCTGTCAAATTTTTCAATCTTAAAATGCATTTCAACGAACACATCTCGTTTTGGCGGAGAAGGTAAACCTTAATTTTTTTATTATAGTGTGTTTGATCGGATTGCATTTATTGTGTTCCATTGAGTTGTGTTTGGGAAAACTATGTAACATGTTAGTGTGAAAGTTGTTTGAGTTATCAGGTGAGGTATTTCACTTCACAAATGTGATTTTCAGTGGTTTAAATGTCGAAGTGCATTTTTGGAAATCTGTATTTTCTCACTACTGGAGTTGCTTATTTAACATTTGGTAAACTGTAAATTTGGTAAATTTGTTAAAGAGAAGTAGACTATATATATATATATATATATATATATATATATATATATATATATAGGTTTACTATCAAAACTAGGAAACTGCATTGGTCAACCTGTATGTGGTCGACTTGCAGTTTCCAAGTTGTCAGAATGTCAACCCAAAATTGATTGACTACACTACAGTGAATAAGTAGTGTATGTCAATAATTTGGGTTCGACATTGTGCAGGGAGTTCGTGCTTCATTGAGGAACAGGGAATTAGTCAATTTCCTCATGGCAGTGTGATCTTGGAGTTGCTATATTTAATGAGTAGGGGATGTGGAGGGGGTGCAGCCCCCCATATGGGGGGTGCAGGGGGCTTAGCTCCCCTACAACATAGTACAATTAATGTACCGTTGACTGTAGAGTTCAACGGTACGTTAATTTGCATAGTAGGGGGTGAGTGATGGCACCTCCTGCTATGTCGAATACATTGAACCATGGTGGTCGATGTATTAATTTTTGCTGTGGTTTACTTTTCAGAATTTTGAATTTAGCATTTTGGGTTGACATTTTAAATGGTCGACTGAAGCTGATTAAAAATTTCAATAGTTAACCTACTCACACACACACACACACACACACACACACACACACACAAACATACACACACACACACACACATATATATATATATATATATATATATATATATATACCTATACCTATTCTGTAATGTAGTGTTCTGTACCATCACTACTTGATTTTTGTATTTTGATTCTGTAGTTTTACCATGTTTTATTTATTGGAGCTTTTCTCTCTGGGCCTTTACTGAAAATATGCTCACCCGGGCCAAGTAGACCTCTGGGTAAACAAATGCAAATAAATAAATAAATGAGGAAAATGTAATTCTTTACTAACATGTACTTGCAGGCTACAAAATGTTGGAGTAGGAAGGAGGAAAACATTCAGAAAAATTGGGAAACAAGTTTTGGAAAAGGGAGTCAAAATAGGCAGAAAACATTAAGATGTGGGATCAAGTAGTGGTGGACATAAATGAGTAAGGGGGAGGAACGGCATCTTGGCACAGAACAAAGACTGGGAAGAATGCTCTTACCTTTAGCAGCACCAGGGCCAGACCTTCAACATTCTAACTTTTAGCACTTGATGAGAATCACCTTCTGTCTCTCTATAAGGGGGCAATGACTTTGATGCAGATGAGGATGCTGCAGCAATCATCTGAGGTGGTGTTGACACCAATGCTTTCAGACGCCTACAACAGTCACAGTCAAGCACTGTAGAAAGTTAGTGCTTAGCTGGCCTGGTAGAGTCAGGCCAGATGTACTTGCTATGGTACCTGCTTATATGCAACCCTTATATTTCTCCTCATCAGGTACTCCAGTAATGTAAGGTGTAGCAGACACTGTACAGTCTCTGCATGGAAAGTATGGACATAATACACTTAATAAAAAACACAGTTAACTGCCAAAATCATAGTTAACTGTCACAGATCACATAACAACACCTTGATATATTTCTTCACAAGAACAGAATCAAAACATTTGAATGTTGTCTTTCACCACATTAAGCTGATGTTGACAGTGGAATAGCTGTTGACAATGACACCATAAATGTCATTCTCATTACACAGCTCATGACAGTAGCAAACAGTTTAAAAGTATACTAGTAGGGCCCCCTACCCCATAATAAGTGGATAACTACGAAGGCAGTGGCATTGGCTTACACACTAAATATAATGAAGAAATGACATTACAATAAGAGGGTGAAAGCATGTAACTCAGCATCTGTTTTGTTTTTTTTTTTTTTTACACAGACTGAACCACTTGAGGAAGAGACTATCTTTTTGGAGGTAGCATTGCCTAATGTCCCATCTGTATATTTGTTGCTTGGAAGCCAAGGCCTTGAGTTTCTCTATACCTAACTGTGAAATATATCTTCCTCTGGCCTTGTCTGCCAAGCAGCAGATGTGCCCTGACATAGTTCAGGCCCAGGTTACTGCAACTGAAAGTCAGGTAGAGATGGTTAACATACTGTAGGATATCCATAATGAAGGTCACCAGTACATGGGTTTGGTGGAGGGCAGGACAATGACATAATGATCATCATGCTCTGTAGTGTTGTACATAGAGCAACCATGTCAACCTCCATGTGCATATTAGTAAGGGCATACCAGACACACATGGGGGGCACAAAGGGATGGGGACAAGAGAGTGTCTGCATGCATAATAGATAAATAGACGATACACTCCATGTATCACCTGAAAGAGTTCATAGTCTCATAGGAAATTACTAGGCAAATGGCCCTGGGGCCCTTAAAAGCCTAGCCAAGAGTTTATCCTCAAAAAATAAACCTCAATCAGCACCGGTCACCCTTGTCAGTGAGGGACACAGTGAAACCTCTGGGACAAATTTGTGGTTTCCTATCCACTCATCAGGGTTGAGCTTGAATGAGTGACGTACTTTGATGTGCATGGGGAGTCTATTCCAGAGACGGGGCAGCCTTTGGGAGACAAACCTGTCTCTCCAGCAAGTTTTGTTAATGTCATATATTAGATTTAGGCCTTTCAATTGAGTATTGCGTGAGGAGTAGACTTACGGATATAGAGCATCTATAGTAGAGCAGGGTCTGAGATTGCCTTGTAGGTGAGACACAGATCATGTCTGAGCAATCTGTACAATAATGAGTAGTGATAGTGATTTCAGCTTGTTCACATAGGGCAGGTATTGGAGGCCATGGAATCTCTTAGTGAGGTATTTCTATGGCCTTTCCAGTTGGTGCAGGTATTTGCAGATGTACATACCAAACAGGGCACTGTACTTAATTATTGGCTGAATGAGGGAGGAGTACAAAGAGGCAATAACCTCCTTTGCAATCCCTTTACTTATGAGATGAACCAAGTAAAAGGCTTTTCTGACCACTGCTGTTACATGATGGTCGAATGTGAGATTGCTGCCTAGCTGAGTACCCAGGTCTCTCACCACAGGTTGTGTACTTAGGGGGTTGCCATTGATGTGGTAATCAGTAAGGGTCATGTTTTTGCCGCATGGTATGATAATACATTTTTTTTTGTATTTAACTTAAGGCAATGACTTTAGCACCAGTCATTTGCTGCTGTGAGATTCTCTTGTAGTGTGTTAACATCATTTGGGGAGTCAATGACAGCACCCAACTTACAGTCATCTGAAACTTGGTCAGCCACAGGACTTTTGTCTTTGGCTGGACCTCTGAAAAGTAGATGCCAAACAGTAGGGGTCCCAGAACAGATCCCTGGGGAACAATAATAGTGACAGGTCTTCTCTCAGTGGAGGCACCTATTTTGACCTTCTGGGTCTTATTGGTGATCTAGTTAGCAGCCTACCTGATGATATAGGGATTTATGCCAAGTGGTGTTAGCTTTTTGATGATGCCTGAGTGGTGGATTGTGTCAAAGGCTTTGGCCAAGTCAAGGTAAGCTGTATGTACTGACTTTCCCTCATCCCTACCTTGGTGAGAGTCTCAGAAAAGTCAATCAGGTTCAACAGGCAAGATCTGCCCTTGATGAATATGAATTGGGTGGGGTCCAGTGCTTGGAGATTGCCTATGTCCTTGTTTATGAGGTCCATAATAATATGTTCCATGGCCTTACAGATCAGACTTGTCAAGCTAATGGGTGATCATTTCCAGTGTCAGTAGTGGCACCACCTTTGTGCAAAGGGTGACACTGGCAGTTCTCCACTTTGCTTTAATGAAGACTGAACCTAGGCTATGGTTGAATGGTGAGGCTAGTTCTTGCTGGAGATTGTGCAGAATACAGCCAGGGATAATATCAGGTCCCATGGCAGCTGTGTTCTTTCCCTTGGATAGGGTTTTTAACACTTGATCTATGGTGAAGTGAGGTGCGGAACAAGTATCAGGGATGTTGAATGGGTATTTGGGGGGTGAAGTTTGCACTGAACCTATCTGCCAGCACGTTGGCTAAGTCAACTGAATCAGTGTAAGTGGTACTGTTAATAACTAATTCAGAACAAACCTGGGCTTTGCCATAGAGGTTCCTGACATAACTGAAAAGGGGTTTGTGGTTAGCCTTTGTTTCAGAGGCTAGTTTTGACTCATAGTTGGCTTTGGAGGTTTTCAATAGTGATCTAATTTGTTTGTTGAGGCTAAGGAGTGAGTTTTTCCAACTGGGAATTTGTGCCTTTTTACCATTGGACAACAGTTTCTTCCTTTTGTTGTAAAGCCTTATGATAGAGGATGTCCACCAGATAGGTTTGTGTTTCCTTGAGGAGCAGGTTTTAGTTCTGTTGGGTATAGCTGAGTCCATGCATTTGTACAGGTGCTTATATACTGCACTGGCATACTGTTTAGGATATTTGTCTACATCCTCTGAAGGGGGGTGTTGGTGTGAAGCTAATGATACCTTGGGATGTTGTCAAATGCCTTGGCAAAGTCAGAATATATGATGCATGGAACATGAATTTATGAACTCTCTTCCTTCAGGTCTCTATAGTAGAGTCAAATAGTGTATCAAAATACAATATGTATGTGTTTAAAATGTGTTTATGAAGCACGTGCAGAGTTTGCAATCCTATAATGAAATATTGTAGAGCGGAAATCATTACCGCTGAACCAGAACCTCACACACAAAGCCATCGGCTAGTTATTATTTACCCTTTTGATTTTATCTAGAGTATTTATCTAGAAGATTCATTTAATAAATTCATAGAGATGATTCAGTACTTATGCTGCTCGGACTAAAGTCACATTAAGCCTTTTTTGTTTTAACTGCTTGACCAAGTTTTGATTATATTACGAAAATGAAGGAGAGATAGTGCTTGCAGCATCAGAGTATTCTAAAAAAATGTAAATTCTAAAGTACTATGTAAGGGTCCAGTATCCCTGCCTCAGGAACAATTTTAAAAACATATATTTTAATTTGACAATGTATTATGTCTGACTGTTAGATGCATTTTCTTTAGAGACCTGATAGGAAAAACTTGACAGATTCACTTACTACTGAAATACAGTAAGCCTGCAGTGAAAACATAAACTGATATGATTAGCACAAATTAGTCATACTGCACATTGTAACAACAGCAACTGCTGAACAGTTTATGGCCTGAAAACAGATTCCAAAGACAGGACTAATAAGTATTCAAGACAGTCATTATACCATGGCTGCTGCCATAGTAGAACATACTTAAAGCAAACAAACTCAGTTCAGAAATAAATTTAAAGTACACGGTAAAGATTATATTACAATAATGCTATCAGGAACAGGTTAATGAGGCAGCATTAAATGGTTAAATGGAAGTATCGGCCTAAAAGTACAGGTGACAGTAACCCTTAGAAGCAGTTTCACTTTTTTCCAGGAGGTAAGGTAAACTCACATTTGATTACATTAATTAGAATGGTGAATGAAGAAGGTGCACACATAAATTATATCTGCAAGTTTTGTCATCCATAGAAAACACTGGAGTAAAACAGAAGTGAAAGCAAATGACCAAAAATTATAGTAAAAAGCACCCAGATATAAAGGAAAGTACAGATGTGCAAGAGAGCTCACAATAACAGTTTTTGTTCCAACAGATCACATTTGCAATAGCCTGAGCTGTGCAGGTTTATCACTCCTGCATTGGTGAGCTTCTCAAAGCTTTGGGGGCTTTCCTGTTGCTCCACTTATCAGGAGGTCATGAGGCACTCCATATAAAAGGCAGGTGGAGTACCAAAAGCTTCAGAACATGTTTTAGCCCAAGGAGGAGACAGGATCCCTCAGTATAATTACAAGAATGAGAACAATTGCACCCTGGCAGAATCCACCAAGAAAAATGGGGCTTGAGGGAGGGAGCAGCTACTGCAATGATGATCCATTCAAACATCTGTAGGGTAATTTTACTTACACAATTGTATTATGTTCTTCATGCATCGCTGCTGCAGTACCCTAAGCTATGTAAGTAGAGTGCCATGGCTTAGACAGAAGTAGGAAAAGAGGGAGGAGACCAGAGCCTAAGAATCCAGGAGTCACAGGAGTATGGTCTTAGCAAAGCCTGTGCAAAAATAATCCAGTTTATAGTGCTTTGTGAAAGGACTTGCAGAGTACAACACTGCTGCCTATGGAATCCTTCTAGAGTCCAGCCCTTCCCAGAAATCTGCTGAAGAAGCCAAAGGTCTTGTGGAATGAGCTGGAACCCTGTCTGGAAGTGACTTATTTCAGTGTGAGTATAACAAAACTTAATAGCATGAGACAGCCATCTAGAAAAGTCAGCCTTGTTACTGGTTGTCCATTCCTTTTACCTTAAGAGACAAACAGCTGATCAGCTTTCCAGAAAGGTCGAGTTTTGTCTAGGTAGTATCTGAACTCCCTGTATACATCCATATTGTGAAGAATCCTTTCTTCCATGCTCTTTGGCTAAGGAAAGAAGACTGAGAAATGAATAGTCTGGCTTAGAGTTAACTCAGAGATGACTTTAGACATAAAGGTAGGAGCTGATCTCAAACATACTCTGTCATTGTGAAAAATGAGGTATAGCTGACTCATCATAAGTGTTTGGTAAACCTGCACAGCTTAGGCTATTGCAAAGGTGATCCATTAGCACAAAAACTGTTATGGTGTGCTCACCTACACATTACTTTATATCTAGGTCGTTTTTTGCTATATGTTTTGGTCATCTGTTAGCCTAGCAAATTTCAGAACAATAAGTATAGCAGTCGTCCATGTAAAGAACCTCAAATCATCCTTATGAGCTGGTTTGAATGGAGAAAGAGACATAGTAAGCTTTCAATGCACAAAACAGAGATCCCAAGGAGGAAGGAGCCACCTGTTTCCTAGTTGGGTATATAGGACCATTTTATTAACTGTTCAACTTAATGATTGTTAGAATGGGGGATCTCAGGGTAGACAGACCTGAGTATAACCAAGCATTGGATAGTAACTCACACAAATAAATCAAGACATCGAGGCAACCAGGCCTGAAATGGATACTGGCTCTTGGAGTAGCACCAATTAGAAAACCTTTTCCACTTACATGTATATGATTTTCTAGTAGCAGGTTTTCTCACCTCCTTTAGTACCTCCTGCACACCAAGGGAAAAAAGGTGCCTAAAAGGTTTAAAAATTATATAATTTAGGCAGTTAGTTGAAGTATTTCCAGACAGAGGTGTATCAAACTCTCCCTGTCTTGTGTGAGTTAATCCACTCTGTAGGGAAGTGTGTGGCAATTGATCATATTGAAAAGAATGAAGAACCACTGTTGCCTTGGGCAGAACAGAGTCACCAATACATTTTTTGAGATTCCTGGGTCTATGTAAGGTCTGTGATAATGAGTGAAAAGGGTGGAGAAGCTTGCAGTTGCAGGAGGTTTCCCATCCATGTTGATTAGAAAGCATCTGCCTTCCATGCCTATCTGCAAAGAGTCCTGAACAGAATTTCTTTAGTTGTCTGTTCTGAATGGAGTAAAATATATATATTTTTGGTGTTCCACACAGGCAGATCAATTCTTTGAAAATCCAAGAAAGAGTTTTCCATGCATGGGTGTGTATCCTATCCAGGCACTGATAGGTTTATGTGTAGTAAGGTTTTACTTTGATGGAATGTATGAAGCCTGAAGAGTCAGATTGAACCAAGTTGTTAACTCCCAGGTCATTAAAGCCATGTCAATATACTCTTGCTGTGAGGAAACAACGCTACCATTGTACCACCGTGGCTTAACCCAACTGTCTGAGACTATGTGATACCAAACGGGAGAATGAACACTGCATCCAACTTAGGAACATAGAGAATTTGCTAAGGAGAGGGAGGGGAGTCTAAACCAGTGGACAGTCATGCTGAATGGGAAGACTGTGCTTGATCATTTTTTCGGGGGGAGTGGGATTTTTGTTTCCTTTCCTTTTTAATGTTTATTTTCCTTTGCTGTTTACCTCCTTGATTACTGTCCCCTTAGTATTTGAACTGTTTGTTGGGAAAGGGGATGAGAAAGGGAAAATATTATTTGCTCTAAAGATGGAGGGGTGAAAAAGCTGGGTAATTCTTTGGACTGAAGGCCTAAAGAGTGAGTCTTTATCTAAAGGAGAACTTAAAATTTCAGATTTTACACCAACAGGGAGGTTTTACATACAAAGCCAAGCAAGTCTCCTCAAAAGTAATTCAGATACTGGAAGTAGAATCAATGGCATCATAACTGCACTTTAGAATATGCATAGTTTCCTGACGAACAGCTGCCACAGAAGCTTTTAGTGATTTTTTTTACCTCAGAAAGTGAATGGCTAGCCATTAACTTCTGCATTTTATAAAAAGGATACAAGCAAAACCTTTTCTATAATGGCTTGGCAATGTAAAATCCTGAAAGTTAAAGTACTGAAGCAGTGCATATTCTTATCCAATTTATCCATTGTTGTCCCATCTTTTTCAGTGGGATGTAAATAGAAGTAGTATCCCATTTCACAGTAGCAGAGATAGATAAAGGATAACTTCTGTATCTTGTTTGGGATTAGAAAACAGGTACTTGTGAGACTGGGGGACTTTCTATAACCTATCATACCTCTTGGAAGCAAATGTTTGACCCTCACTGGCTGCTATAAGTGAAAAACATTTCAAAGGCTGGCAAAACAGGAGTGATAGGCATAGCATTAGCCATATGTAATTGTAATACAACATGATATTACATTTGCTGGGTCATAGAGGTTCACTCTGCTTCCACTTAAAAACCTTAGTTATATTAGATAACATGACAGTAAAAGGCGTTTTTCAATAGGGAAATCTGAAGCCATGCTTTCCTCAGAATCAGAATCCTCAGACCAAAAAGAATCCTCCGAATAACATCCTTCCTACAGCAGTGACTATTCTGACTGAAAATCCTGTTAGAATGGGAAGGAACTCTTTCATGTTTCTTGCCTGATGTTTGAACTGGCACAAAAAAGACAGAAATCACTTCAATAGCAAAGCCTAGTAAATCTGCCCTGTCCATAGAAACAGAGTTAGCATGTTGGATGTTTTTTTCACCAAGCATACTGTCTCCCAATAAATCTTCCACCTTAGCCTTACTGGTCATAGCATCCAGCTTCCACAGCCACTTCCCTGTGAAGTGAAGACCTTACACTTGCCCCTTTCCCAGACAGTAATAAAAGTGGTTCTCTCTAGCTGGCCCTGTGCTTCCCAACAGCTGCAGAGAATGTAGCTATTTCCTGGTCTCTAGTGGCTGCCAATGCAACACTAAGAGGACAGGAGGAAGATGATGGGTGGTCTGTGGAACAGCAATCAGCCACTGCAGTGTCACCCACCAACAGCAGAGGCTAAGATAATTCATAAGAGATAACTTAGCGGGCTTCTTCTTTTTGTATTGTGCGGAAAGTAATATTACTGCTTACTGCATCTGCTTCTTACTCTGTTTGGAAGCCTAGAATGGTGAATGAACAGCAGTTTGCCTAACCTAAAGAAACCAGTAAGGACAAATAATTGGGAACTTGTCATATTGTGGTAAGTATTCCACCAAACGTCTCCCACAAGTATGACGTTCTTCCACAAACACAATAAGTTATACAGTGTCTTTTAGTTACATAATCAACTTTTTCCTCATAAAAAGTTTGCAAAAGCACTACTACCATGAGGAGAGCTGGGAAAGCACTGAAAGTATTGATAAGCTGGCCAGTTCAGGAGGGATAACCTCACATATCTTAGTCTACTGCAATGGAGATACATTAAGAACATCATGGGATACTACCAAGTAACATACTCTGTGAAAGCTCTTAATGTAAATCAGGGAAGGTCTACAAATAGAAATAAATATGTAAACAGCTTTAATCAGACTTAAAATGCAAAATGATACTGGAAGAATTAACTCAGTTAGGCTGATCTCGGACTTCCATTAATGTCTATTAAAACTATGACAATTGAATCTCTAGTAGGATGTTTATCTAATACAGGATCAGTCATTTATTCGGATGATCAAAGGTGTCTTTTTAATCCCTTAAACCTGTTACCATGGGTAGCATAGAAGCAGACACACTAAAATCTTGGTTTGCTGTGACAATTACATAGCAGCTCCATTTCGACTGCTGTATCTTCCATGTGAGCAATGCATCACCTTAAGAGTATTTAATACTGCAGGAAAACAAAAATGGAGTAAAGTGGAAAGATTCATGCTCTATACCTTAACTTTGTTGTTCTGTTCTTGCTGCATCACCTTGGTTAGACAACTGCAGTGATACTGATTCAGAAACCTAGCTATGTGATACTGTAAAACCAGCTTAAACAGCAACACGGATGATATGTTAGTAAACAAAAGAAATTAATACTGATGATAAGGCAATAAAAACATCGTCCTGGGTGGGTTTGCCTGAACAGATTAGTAGCAGAGCTGTTGACTGTTTAGAAACTGCTTTTGTTAACCTTCTTTTCCTTGGTGAGTACATGCTGTTCAGATTTTAGTTCATTGTGTCATAAAACATCTATAGAAGCAGACAGAATTTATTATCTACTGCGATTAAAAAACTTCTTCAAAACAGATAAAAAAAGTGATAATATGGTAAGTTGGTTGACATCAGGAATGAAAGGCGGATAATGAAATGAATTCAAGTTGGGAAAAACAAAAATGTAACTGGCTCCTTTATTTTGGAATAACTAGAAAAATGTTCGTTTTCAAATATGTTTAGGGGACTTGGGGACAACATCACTGCCACAGGCATCTTTTTACATGAAATTCTATTTATTTTCTCCAGTCTGACAGCTTTTCTCATTTCAGATATTTCCTCTCCCTTTCTGGTAATTTCGCAGCCTAAGGGATGATTGAGACCATGGGCAGTAACATGCATTTTTCTTCCTCCAATTTGTTCCTGCTAATTGTTTATTCTGTAGGACTTTGAGAATTTTTGTTCTTTTTTCCAAATCAAAGAAATCATTAAGCACTCTGCACTGTTACTGTAAACGTTGATTTTACTGGACTGTATTATATACCACCATGGTGCTGTCATTTCAATCTGTTAGCACATCTTGGACATAATACTATGTGAAAGTTCTGACCAGAAGCTAAACAGACAACCAAGCAAATTAACTGATAGCTGCTATTCATAGGAATAAAATAAATACTCTTTAATGTAGTTTGCAAAGGTGAAACACATAAATGAAACAAATATTGCAAAGCATATTCTGCTCGACTCCATATAGACAGGGCTACATGCTTCTAGACAAATCATCTTCTGATCTGACAGGAACATTAATAATCATTAAGGCAAATGATCTGGATTTAAATGCATCACACACCATATATTTATCTCCTGACTTAACTTCACTTGAAGATGAGCTACTTAAAATCAACTTTAGACACATGCTGGAGGATAGTACATTCCAGGCTCATACATGTGAGACGTGGATTATTAACGTGGCTGCATTTTTCTATGGTACAGATGACCCACTGTTTTTTTAGTATTGTTCTTAGGTTTATAGGTGTATACTAGGCTAATAACCACCCAAGCCTTTTTAAGCCTAGCCTTGTATTCTAAACATATCTGACAGGTCTAGTAACCCTAAAATTATTCTAAGCGGTTTATGCAGGCTGAGGCTTAGTAGTCAAGCATTTATAGGCCACCTCTGTCCATTAGTGACATAGGGGTCAGATCAGAGGGGAATTTCTAATTCCTCTTCCACTGTTCTAACAGATGCTTGAATTGGAAAGCCTGTTCCAGAGCAGTGGTGTTTTCTGAGACACAAACCAGCCCCTCCATTATGACTTTTTGATGGCAGAAGCAAAGTTTAAGTCCCTAGATCAAGTGATTCTGATGCTATTTGTTTTGTCGCTATATAGAACATCCATCAAAGCATGACCAAGGATATCTTGTATGCTAGGCATGGATAGCCCTCAACAGTCTGGGGAAGGCTAATTTCAGGGATGGACATTTGAGGAAATCCACTTAGGACATGTTTTTTTTACATCCTGAATCCTTATTGTGAGGAGCATCTGTGAATGTTGCAGTTGTTGCATGTGCCAGGTCAGGTATATACTGAGGTGGGTGATGTACTCGATTGGTCTAATGAGGGTTGAATAGAGTGAAACAATGGCTTCTTTGGACCTAGATGCCATACTTTTACTTGTAAGTTGCTCAATATATAATGATTTCTTTACTACTATAGATACATGATGGTCAAAGACCAGGTTGCTGTCTACATGTGTTCCCTAATTATTGACTACTGGATCTACAGTTAATGATATCATACCAAAGAGGTAGTTTCTAGGGACTGCCAACTTCTCAAAGTATGCTATTATGCACTTCTTGACAGTGAGTTTTAGACAGTGGATCTGAAACAAATTGTTTGTCTGTGTCAATTCTTCTTGGAAGATATTAGTGTCCTATGGGGATTTTATGAGTGCAATTAGTCTGCAATCATCTGAAAATCTGGTCAGCCAGAGGCCTTAGACTTTGACCCTAAATTCAGAATAATAGATGCCAAAAAGGAGTGGACCCAGCACAGAGCCCTGAGGACTCCACTATTGACCAGCTTCTTTGTAGAGGTAGATTCCCATTCCTAACCTCTTGGGTCCTTTATAAGAGCCACCCTGCTGTCCAGTGGTTGACATAGGTTTATTTACAATGTTTGAGTGGGGCACTGTATCAAATGCCTTGGCCAGGTCAAGGTAGACAGTATGCACTGCTTTACCTTCATCAAATGCCTTGGAGCCTTTTGTGAAAAAGTTTACAAGGCATGATCTGCCCTTGACAAAAAACATACTGGGTTAGATCTAATGTCTGTTGATTTCATATGTCATTGTTAATCAGTTCTATGAAAATTCTTTCCATGGCTTTTCACCTAAGTCTTTCACAGGCTTAGCCTATCTGGAGGCTACAGTCAAATAGTGACTCTAATGGTCCTGATAGTTTGTGCTTCATGCAATTTATGAGGCATTCTGGAATACTATCTGGGCCCATCAACAAGGTATTCTTGGTCCTGGAGAGCGTATCAAGGACCTGCTCCCTAGTGATAGTTGAGGAGGTTTATGTTCAATGATATTTCTCAAGGGATTGCTGGGAGGGAGAGAGGAGTAAAATTGTAGCTTATGTTGTCAACTAGTAGATTTATATATCCTTTGGCTCTGTGTAGGTGGCTTCATTTACAGTTAGTTCTGTACATTGTTGTGTGCTGCCTTTGAAATACAGTACATAGCTAAAGAAAGCCATATGGTTGTCCTTGGCCTAGGAGGCTATTTTTACCTCAGATTTGGCTTTAGTAGACTTGTTTTGTCCTGTAAGTCTCTTATTTAGATTGATGAGAGATTTTTTTTATCCTTTGGGCATTGCACTTCCTATTTTTTGCCATGACACCTATTGATATTGGAATTCCACCAGGGTATTTTTTAGCATTTATTTTGTGCTTATTCATAGAAGACACACCTGTCTTAATGTGTCCATTAACATGATTGCAAAGGGTCTTTGTGAACAATTCTGCATATACATCAGTGTTCTCAGCATTTGGGGGTGGTTGAAACTTTGGCATGTTATTATTTAACAATAGAAAGTTTGCCTTACAATAGCTAATAAATGTTCCAGGGTTGGAAAGGGTCATCCTAGGTTTTATTTTTATGTCAAAGGAGATGGCTTAATGGTCTGATCTTATTAGAGAGAACATTACACTATAGCGTTGCAGCATTTTCCCATGTTAGTGAGGTCCAGATCTAACATGTTTGCACCCTTATTAGGCATATGTACCATTAGATCTAGGGTATTTGCATTGACAAACTCCAGGAATCTCTGGGCCTGTATATTTGAGGTCATGTAAGATTCCCAGTTTATAGAGGGGTAATTGAAGTTACCCATGAATATGGTATTGGGTTAAATGGTGTATGACTTCAGTAATTTTAAATATGTATTATAGGCTTTTTAGGTCAGAGAGGGGACGCACAGTTTGCAGGGATTTGGTACGGCATTTTGTCAATGTAACTTGGACATGGAGAAACTCAAGCTCATTGATCTGTTTGACAAGACTTGAAGTATGATTAATTTTGATGGAAATTGAGGCACCTCAACTCATAATCCCAGTATGCACTGCAAGTTGTCTAATTGTGTGGAAAACATTGTAGCCCTGCACTGCCAGGGTGCTTGTCAAGGCTTTAAACTATGTGTTACTAACTCTGTATATGTCTACATTTTCCATAGTGATGAAAGCTTACAAGGAGTGGGCTTTCTTATTTAGACTTGTTGCATTGAGAAGCAGTATTTTTATATTTTTTAGGGTTGGCTTTATTAATTTGGAAGGTTTGCCAGTTTATCAACTTTATCAACAAAAGGCACTATGGTAGTGGACAATGTTTAGCCAATATTCAAAAGCCAAGAGGGGACAGGTGCAGACCATCACTGGCAAAGCAGAATGATCTGTTACATATGTCATCCCATGCTGATAAATATTGTATCCCCTTGGAGTGTCATCAGAAACTAAGCCAATTATTAAAATCAATCATATTTTGTTCATATTGTGGCATCTTCCTCCAACAAGGTAGAATGCTGCTCAATGTTAGAGCCTCATCATGTCTCTATTTGTGTAGTACATGCAGGTAAGTCTCAGGTCATTTACACCCACATTGACTATGATAGAGTCATAATGGAACTTGTGATCCGATGACCTGAGTGCTTGTGTAATTTGATGGATCCTAGTACCTGACGGGCAGCTGACTATGACTTTCTCCTTATTTAGTCCAGGGAGTGGGACATTTATGTGTCTCACAATGAAGTCTCCAATGACTAAAATATTAGGCTGTGTGGAGGTATAACTTATGGTCTTAGAAGCTAAAACATTGTGAAATGTGGCAGTATGGGTCCTGTCAGGTGTTCTTTTATTGAGTGCTGTAGAGGTCACTGAGGACGCTTTTTTGAGTGCAGGGTTGAGCAGGTCTTTGTGGTTCACAAGATTACATGTAAGAGTCTCAACATATGCGCATCCACGTGTCTGATCCATACTATGTCTGGTGGGTATAGTGTGTGCATGTGTGTGTGTGTGTGTGTGTGTGTGTGTGTGTGTGTGTGTGTGTGTGTGTGTGTGTGTGTGTGTGTGTGTGTGTGTGTGTTACCTGCAACCTGTTTGGTGATAAAATTTCTAGTATGTGAGAGACTTGCTTCCAGTTATACAGAATACTTATATCTATCGCATACCATATGTTTTTTAGAGAATTAGGTGGGTTTTAGTATACATTAGGAAATTGCTGCATTGCCTCAGGATGCCCATATCAACAGGGCCATCTACAGAGATAGTAGGGAAGTGTATGTCCATGGCTATGAATATGCTATGAATCCTTATTTCTAATTATGCAAGGAGATGGTATTTCAGAGGTTTACAGCTGGCTAGATTGGTTGATGTAAGAGTGTAGGTTTCCATCTAGACTACCTAAGACCAAGCTCCAGGGGTGGGTGCTTTTCATTATGCAAACTAGCTGCTTTTATGTTAAACTAAATTTCAGGGGTAGTTTTGTAGAGAACATTTCATCTGTAGCTGCATGTGCCTATACAGGGCACTGACAAAACCTTCTCTGAATTTATAGAAGCAGAAAAAAACTGACTAAACAGACCACTAAGCCCTTAGGCCAATGAACAATCCCACTTAAACCCTCCCTTTGGGATTTGCAGCTTGGACAAAACAAGCTACCTTCTACTTCCACTAGAAAAGCAGTCTTTAATCTTCTTAATGTAAAACCACACAAATGTTAGCTTCAAAATGAATGCTAACACAGCAATTCAAACTAGCTAGAAACACATACTTCTAAAATGACTACAATGCAGGGAAGAGCAGCAAAGACGTGAAAAATCAATAGCATTTTACAATGGTAAAGTGCAGAAAAATACAATAAATAGTTTGAAAATACATCAGCAATACAATTAAATAACTTAAAAAAGTACAAAATAGTAATTTTCACACAGGTGCCTCACTTTCTACATGAGATATGTCTCAACATTTGCACATAATATACATTACAATTCTAGAAAGTCAACTTTTTTTATAAGCTAATAGTATTTTACAAATGTGTATGTTCATTATACTCTTGCTGTCTCTCACTAAATATAATTTTAATGTTCTTTCTGTTCTGGAGCTGAGACTGCTGAAACTGGTCACTTGTGATCTGTGCCCTAGTTCTGCTGACAAATTTTAAATAAATAAACATCAGTATTACAAAATAAGAACCCTTGTCTTTGACTATATACTTTCATCCACATGTGAGTGAGAGACTATGCCAGTTACTTGGGAGTTAAACTGGCATTATATTTGGAAGAAAGGATATGAAAAAGTTTAAGGTTTGTGGCTGATGTGGTCACTGTGCTGTTCTAGATGGGATAGATGTTTACTATTCTGTTTCAGATGGGGTGTATGAGGTCACCATGATATAGATGGGATGCTCAGTTTCTTAACATCTTTGCCCGTCCAGGGATGATAACAGTACCACCTTACCTAGGTTAATCGACAGCTTGATATAGATATGATATAAAAAAAAGCTGAGCAGAGCTGGCACGTAAAAATCAGAACATTGATCAGTGAATTCCAGTAAAATCACGAACAACAAAAGATGGTTTGCCTTACACTTGGATTGTGTTATGATCGCAGGATGTTTAAATGTTCACATTTGCAAATTTATTATTTGGCTTATTACCACCACTTGCTGTAAATGAAACTGACATTAGCTAAAAGCTCTAATAAGAATTTATAGGGTTTTGAAATAGCAAGAACTGAGTTTTTTGGGGCTAAAAAAGGCTAGAATAGATAGGTACAGTCTTAAAAATTGTGCATTCTGCTAAGTAACATCCCGATAACTACCATGACTAATGGATTGTACTAGCAAAAGGTGTCACTTTACCTCCCCCCAAAGAAGAAAGCGGTTTCTGAATTCCTGACAAAATATAATGGACAATTTCTATTTTTATTAAGATTCCAGACACTTTTAGAGGCCTATTTAGACAAGTTGAAATCTGTGGACTAGGGATATTTTTTTTGTGTGTGTGTATGTGTGTGTGTGTGTGTGTGTGTGTGTGTGTGTGTGTGTGTGTGTGTGTGTATGCGCAGCATGTGCGAATGTGTGAGGTGAAAGAACAACTGCTGAGTCCTGCATATCTCAGTAGCATTCCATACAATGAACAGACTCCTTAGTCCTCCTTAGTCCTCGCTTATGACTGGAATAACTAGTTGAGGCTGGATTGATCCCTAAGAAAGAGTGAGCAGGGTAGGGATAGATAATCAGATAACTGCCCAGAAGTACTAAATCACATTGTTGTTAGTGAAACAGCTACACAGCAGTAAGTACTAGCAAAATGCTTTATTTGAGGACCATGTATGGTCATGTGGTATGCACAAATATACCACACTATGGTTTCAACAAAAATGACACATTTGAAATGTACCCAAGGACTGATATACCTTTCTCCAGGACAGCATATCCAACTGGGAATATATTCCATGTGGCACTGACTCATCCTAATCACAATCCTGTAGGATGGACAGCTTACACCACCTGACCTATTGGATCCCATTTTTAGGCATAAACCCAAATATTATGTGTACTTCATAATACAACAATTGCTCTTCAATAGGCAAAATGAACCTGACCTCAAATAAAAAATGCAGAGTGACTAATAAGGACATTTTGAGAAGGCAGGAGAGCATCATGCAGTTGTACCAAAAGGCACTAATGATCAGGCAAGCGCTCACCCTCTTACATTTCTTATGCTGGAATGCCCAGATGTGTTCAAGCTTTTCTAATAATTGCAACTAGCTATAACTGCTTTGCACATTTAATCTCTGTATTCATTTAGATTTATTTAAGTGTCGATCTTGGTGAAAGATTTAGTAAAAATATGGGGGGGGGCAGCTGCCTAAACTATGCATAGCATGACATTCCCTACAAAGTCCACCTAAACATTGTGATCCAACCTAGGTACTGCTGCCAGTGGACAGCAAATAATCTAAGATTAAGATCTTGAAAGTAATGACATTGCATATAGTACACAGCCATAATACCTGCCTTAACATGTCTGTGCACAGAGCACACTCTTCTCCTTCAGGATGTTTGCTTTAAATAAAAAAATATTCACTGACAAATGTTCATTACAACCAATTCTGATAAAAAAAAAAAAATATATATATATATATATATATATATATATATATATATATATATATATATATGTGTGTGTGTGTGTGTGTGTGTGTGTGTGTGTGTATGTATGTGTGTATATATCTATATATCTATATATATATATATATATATATATATATATATATATATATATATAGTTCCACTTTGAATCATCGAAAGCTTGAAACATCGAAATTCTGATCATCGAAACCAGAACATCGAGTTTCAAATCATCGAAGATTCAAAGGGAATGAAAAAAAAGAAAAAAACCCTCTAAAAACTATTTTATGCAGGGGGGTTTGCCCCCCTGCACCCCACACCCCCCCAACTTTAATATACCAACTCCGAGATCGCACTACAGTGGGGTAAAGGGAAATCTCCATTTTAGCGCTATATGCAGAAGTGCTAAATGGGAGATTTCCCGAATCCTGTCTGCAGTGCCATCACAGAGATGGCACAGACACAGTGTGCAGGGCACCTTGCTGCCCTGCGGAAACACTAGCTTTTTCCCTTTTTACTCTTATTACAATTACCTCTCCAGAATGATACTTTTCAGGAAGAGTGCAAACCAGCATTCCTAATTTGCAAGTGATTTTTGAGACTGTGATAGGTGTGATGGAAATTAAAGAAGAATGCTAGTGCCCGTGGGACATTCACTGCTTGTCAAATATCTTTCAAGCAGTTAATTCTTCTGTAACTTCCCAGTTCTTGCAGTGAAAATGATCTTTCCTTATCATAGATTATGGTCAGACTAGTCATGATTAAGAACCCTAAAGATCAAGGTATTGGTTATACTTCCTACACAATTAAAAGAAATCAAGTGTACAATTTAGTATATTCCATTGTTTCCAGAATATCATAATAAGAAATAAACTGCCTAACATGTTTGCCTTCAGTTCTGCCCACAACCATACCTTCAACTGCCCAGATTTCTGCAGAATGTCCAGATTTTTCGCTTATATTTTTGGTCTGTTCCTCATAAAATTTGTATTTTTCTATTAAATCACTGGGATGATCTGAGGATTTATGTCAGTAAATAGTGACATACGTTTCAGTTTCAGACCTCATATTATATAGAAAACGTATGCTACAACAAATCCTTTTTCTCTAGCAACTTTCTAAGTTTATAAGAGCAATATTTAAAATATGCCCCTATTTTTGGGCCATTGTCCCCCCATTTTGACAGGCTTTGTCCAGAGTTCTTGCACTAAGAGTTGAGAGGTATGCCCACAGCATGTTGTTCAGTGGGCAGTAACAATGGTCGCATGTAAAGGCTTTATCATATGTACTGATTTGTATGAACAATAAGTCTCCCATATCACTGCAGGCAATAAGAATGGTAGACTTTATTTTTTTTCCTCCATGTAGCTGATCTTCAGCTGCCACCAGCTACTCTGCTTGTTCACTGGATCTACAGAATGCACCTTGGCCTACTCGGGCTCAGCCTGACCCACATATGAGTCTGGTGAGGAGATCAAGGACACTGGTACATGATTATACTGCTGTCAGAAAATTTGCCGTAACTTCTGCCCCCTCATAGCAGCCTTTACAGCTCAACTACTGCTGCCCTCAGAAGGTGTGTGCACACTTTCCCACATGCACAATCTCCTGACTAAGCAGCTCTATGCAGCACCAGGCTCATATACTACTTCTTGCTGCAAGCCTAGACTCTGCCTTCCCACAAGATGGGCAAGCTGTCATCTCTCTTTCACTTCCTCCTCCTTCTTGGCAGTAGATTTTTAATGGTGCCCAGTTGCCAGCCCAATGCCCAACCTTCAGCAAAGACACACCCATTCACGCATGTCTTTCGGAGGCCAAAGGGTCTTAGTACAAAAATAAATTATGAGCATGAATATTTTTTATTATATTTGGTGTTAACTAGTACTGGGACATTGAAACATTTCCACATGTGTGAGCAAAGCAGAGATTCCATTATGGGCTTAAAATTAATTTTCATTAACCATGAAATGAATAGGTTAACATTAATGCCTAAAGAAATGGGTAAGATGTCTTCCAGCAAAAAGGTAAATGAAAAGAAAAACTCCCACTATAGGCCATATCTGCCAGACTTTAATGAAAAAGTTTTATAATTTATGAGTAGGCCTGGATACTGAGGAAATTTGTCTAGGGAATTGGCTAATGTAATTGTCTTTCTCCTCACTCTGCATGCAAACATTATACTAACCAAAAAAGGCATCTCTTAAGCTGCAACATCTTTCCACCTCTAGAGGGTTTAGTTGTCTTTGCAGTAAGTGGATACAAGTTTGGGATGTACTTTACAAGACACCTGCAATAGCTGGAAAGACCACAGAAGTACCTCACAAAGAGGATCACTGGACTCAAACAGATGTCCTTTGCAGCTCGACTGAAGAAACTCCAGCTGTATTAGGTTGCATACCGCATACTCAGAGGTGATCTCTTATGACATCCAAGGCCATGTCCAACCCAGAACTGATGGACATGCTCCACCTAAAGAAAGCCATATCCCCTTGAGCCACATGCTCTAGGGATCTAAACCTCACCACAGCAATAAATAGGACATGCTGAAGGGATAGATTCCTGTCCCGCATGCTGGAGGGATAGATTTCTGCCCCAGAGACTTCCCATGCTTGGGAACAAGATTTCAATCTACATTAGGCAGAGCTCCTCACTAACACTCTTCAAGAGAAACCTTGACGAGTGGATGGGAAACAGAAAGTTTACCCTGGGGATCACTTCAGTGGCTCCGCTGGACAGAGGCACAAGGAACTAATTTAAGGGGGCAGTGAAAGCCAATACATTCTGGCTAGGCTTATAAATGCCTTCAGGCAGATAGCCTAGCACCTGCCTATGAACCTATGAACCTAAGTGTGATAGCTAGAATGAAATGTCTGGGCTTTATGCATAACCTTGTTGTGTCTCACAAAGCACAGACAATGAGAAAGAGACTAAAAGTTTAATTATATTGATATATGTGGTGTGGTATAGAGCTTCAGCAAATGCTGCAAATTCCTCAAGGATCAAAATTCTTCAATGACACCAGAAGATTAGTTCCCGCTCATTAAATTTCATGCCTTCTCAAAATCAGCAAAGGCTACAATCCCTGGAGATTTGGATAACTGAACTCCTTAATGAAACATTATGATTGCTTTTAAGATGTCTACATTTGACCTACCAGGGATGATTAGAGTTTATGAGTTGATGCTAATGACAGGCAGTGAGGGACAGAGGTATTCTAGCATACGGTATAACTTCTATATTGGTTAGCATAATCGTCACCTGGTTTTGAGGGTACATTGAGCAAAGATATTTTGATGGAGGAATATGAAAAAGGTCAATTAGACTAGCACAGAATTTTCATTTTCAAAGCCTATATACTCAGTTATCATTTCATGTGGGCCTAGTTGTTGTTTCTTTAATTGAGAGTTAGATAGTTGGGTCTTTGTGAGTTAGTTCACCTAGTTACACAGTTACAAGAGTCACCTTACTATCCTGTCACTTTGTGTATCTATCCAATGAACTTCAGCTCTATCTTCTATCAAAGATACATAGGTAGGTACTAAGCTAGATCTTGCAGATCATTGTAAGCCTAGCCAGTTTCATTTTTTGGGGTCAAAATAACCTAACCCATTTGATTTTAGATCGGCCTTCCCATCCCATGGTCTATAATTATGTATTACCTCAATGTGAACAACTGGGATCATACCACAGATAATTTGAGTTGACCCATGTATGGGATTAAACATTTAGGACCTGCACCTTCCATTAGTAGTACAGGGGACAGTCCTGGAGTAAAATTTTTGTTCCTTATCCATAGATCTAAGTTGTAGTATAGGAGAAGGAAAGATCAACAATAATACTGTAAAAGCTAGATGTGATAAAAGCAGTGCGCAGTATTGCAATGGATCAGGATTTATCATGCACTATTGAAAATAATAAACTAAATATATCAGCACTGGCAGGAAAAAAATAGAAGATACACAGACAAATATAAAGGAAGAGTACAAAATAAGCAATTTATTGATGACCCAAAAAGTTTTATAGAGAATTGGGAGACATGGTAAAAGGAATTGAAAGACCACCAAAAAAATAGAAGAAAGAGACATATTCTGGAGAAGTATTTTTGAAGATCTCTGGAATATAACAAAGATGCTAAATGGATAGAAGTAAAAGAAAGAATAAGATGTTCAAAGGCACAGGATTGAAACAAAGTTAAGAAAAGCCCAAAACTCCAGGCCCAGCCGCCATACCTAACTTCTGGTTAAAAGTGTTACCATCTTTGCATGAAGATTTAGCCATGACTAAGAATGACTTATATGCACACCCTTGAACAGAGACCAACCTGGCTAACAACAGAAAAAATAATGCTGCTCCTACTTAAAAGTGAACCTTCAAGCTACCCTAAAAATTATAGACCAATAACTTGCCTTCCAATGACGTATAAACTATACACTGGAATTGATGCCGACAGAATTTATAGTCATTTAAAACAAAATTCAGTTATGGCAATAGAGCAAAAGAGCAATAAAAGGAAGTAATTTGGAACAAAGGATCATTTGTTGTTAAATAAAGTCATAGCAGAGAACTGTAAAAGGGGGAAGAAACTAATTATGGCATGGATTGACTAAAAAAAAGCATTTGACAGTATCCCACATTCATGGATAAAAGAGTACTTAAAAATATAGAAGATACACCCTATACTGATAAACTGCATCACAGTGACAATGAAAAAGTGGCAAGCCACTTTACAGTTAAGCCATGATAAAGGGCAAATTATTATTCCAGGGATAAAAATTCAAAAGGGATATTCTAAGGTGACACTGTCACCATTGCTCTTTTGCCTTGCCCTTAGACCATTAAGCTGTCTGCTTAACAGATTAGGTCATGCCTATAATTTGGCTCCCAGAAAGCAACAAGGTTTAAAGACTTCTCACCTTCTCTTTTTCAACTATTGATAACTGCATAGCTCATCAGATATGAAACTGAAAGCAGTCAAAACGTTTTCAGATGCTATAAGAATGTCATCTGGTCTTGATAAATGTGCAAACACAACCTTTAAAGATGGAAAGCTGCAGCACCAAGAAAATATCAGCCTGGGACATGAATGTGATACAAAAGAACTTGAGCAAGAGGGAGTGTATAAATATTTGAGAATTGATGAAGGATCAACAATAAATCATGAACAACTGTGAATAAAACTTAGGAATGTTTGAAAAGACATAAATCAATCCTTAAAACAGCATTGACAACTAGGAACAAAATTTAAGCTAACAAACAATTTGTTCTTCCTGTCCTGACTTACAGTTTTGGCATGACTGACTGGCTGCAAAAGGTGTTGGATAGATTAGACAGGAAAACAAGAAAGATGCTTCATGCTCATCAAATGATTTATAAAAATCAATGCATACCAAGATTATATATTCTGAAGAAGGTATGGGCCTCCTTGAAATTGATTACATGCATAGATCTGCAATCGTGGGACTGCATAAATATCTGCTGACCTTACAAGACCCAAACATAGTGAAAGTTTTGAAACATTAGGAGAATAAATCTAACATGACTTCCCTTCTATGTCTAGCAGAAGTATAATCGGCATCAAATGGGAATGGAAATCAAACCAGAAGTAGATAAAAATCAGCCAACAACTGAATGTGCCAAAAAAACAAAAATAAGGAATATAAGATAAGAATGCAATACATGTGGAAAATGCATAAATATAGTTAAAAGTATAGAAAAGTCCTGGAAGAACCTCATGTTGACTAAGAATATGAATTAACTGCAGCTGACCACAAGGAAGACCAGAAAACATCCAAGATACAAACTCCGACAAGTAGAAACGCTCAGTTTATTAACACCACAAAATAAAGCTTTCAGGAATCACCCTTCATCAGTATTCATTCATAATTTAAAACATCAAATATTTTATACTCAAAAAAACACAGCACATGACACAGCCAACCATTTAAAACACTTAAACAATTACTAGGCTTGATGCTGATAAACCTCCTGGCTTAAATAACACGATAACTATAAAACCACTTCTAATGGAAAGACAAATGCAATACAAATAGGACCTATGGGCTATTGTTTATATAAATGCTTGTATTGAACTGGCTTGCTTTTTAAAAATCTAGTGAATGTTTTTACATACATTAATTCAATACTGATGAAGGGCGATTCCCGAAAGCTTTATTTTGTGGTGTTAATGAACTGAGCGCTTCTACTTGTTAGAGTTATAACCTCATGTTGGTCAGGATCGAATGCATGGTTAAGGAGAGGTGAATTCAAACCAAAAGATGAAAGGTTATATTGGTAGCCTAAGACAATGGGCTATGTACACATTGGTTTCTAAAGTCCATTGAGCATGTGGGAGAAACAGACACATGTAGGTTTTGTAAAACAGAATTGGAAACAGTTGCACACCTTGTTGCTGGTTGTGACATACTAATGGCAGAAGGACTGTATACTGAAAGGCATAATAGTGTGGCAAGTCTGTTGCACTTAGGATTGTGCAAACATTATAATACTGAAGTAAATGAAAAACAATGAAATGGTGAACCACAAAGCATCATAGGAAATGATGAAGTCTACATCACATGGGATCACCATTAACAACAGTTCAAAAGATAGATGCGAGAAAACCAGATACAGTGGTCCATAAAAAGAAGACAAAAGTAGCACTGATCATTAAAATTACTACACACAGTGACTACAGTGTCTTGCATACAGAGTGACACAAAGTCATAAAATATCAAGATTTGCAGGCAGAAACAAGAGCAATGTTGAAGAAATATACCCAGACAGTTCCAATTTTAGGAGGAGCAATGGGTCTTATAAAAAAAAAATCTACAATCGTACTTAGATATGTTACCAATACATATAACTCCATACAAATTGCAGCAGGAATCATTACTGGGCACATTGCAGGTGCTACAATGAGAACTTATGGATGACATAAAAGAGTGAAATAGTACTAATTTCATGAACTTTAATAATGCTTTGACTTAGGAATGGGCTCCATTCCCATCAAGGTATTAAAAAGTCAAATGATTTGGAGACATTTAAAAAAAAAAAAAAGATTCTATAGTAATGAGAAGTTCACTAAATGGTATTCTGAGAGAGCAGCTAATGTATAGAACAGACTACCAAATTACATTAAAGCAAGTATTAGTTTAAATATTTTCAAGAACAGCCTAGATCATTATTATGTGTTCCTATCAGCATTTTGAATGTTGAAACACCAAATTTAATTTAATCGAACTGAAATGTTCGAAATCTCAGAAGAGCAAACTGATGGAACATCGATTTCTTTCCAGGGGAAAGAAATCGGTGGGCTGTCATCGGAGTTTGCTATTTCTTCCACTGTGGTGTGGTCTCAGAGTTGGTATATTTAAGTAGAGGGATGTGGGGGCACAGCCCCCCACATTGGGGGCTGTGGTGTGCGAAGCCCCCCACTTCTGTCAGTGTTTCAAGTATTGAAAAAACATTTTTTTTGCACAGAACTCCGATTACTTTCCCTGGGAAAGAAATCAATGTTCCATCAGTTCGCTCTTCTGAGATTTTGAACATTTCAGTTCGATTAAATTGCATTCGGCGTTTTCAGCATTTGATATGCTGATATAGACCCTATTATTTCAACAAGTATGATAACCACGACCTTTCTATATTCATTCTTCTATATAACCATTGGTATGCTTGCCATCCTCAGAGTAATTTCTAATTCTTTCCCACCATGCTGACTTCTCAACTTTTCTTTATTCTGTACCTCCTTTACTCACATTCATCACCTTCCTCTTTCTCTCTTTCAGTATGGTCTTTTAGGTATTAAATTTATTGACACATGTTTCTTATGCCATGTGTTTGATGTATCAAATTTCATCCTCTAACCAGCAGAAACAAACTGGTAGCTATTTTCATTAACCCAATATGCAATTTGTATATGTAATATGAAATACTCTAATAATTAATTATTAAGTGCAGACCAATACCAGATACTATTTCAAAAGATTATTCACATTTACTAATACTCATAAACCATCAGTACAACAATATATGTATGCAATAATCACACAGTGTTGAAACATCCTGTCATGTGATAAACAACTGAACTCAGATAGTTGAGATTACCTACTAATAATGAAGAATATGACTGAGTGGAACTTCTACTAGTAGATACAGAGGAACAGAGGAAGGAAGAAAAAAGTGATAAATAAGTAATTGTTAGAGATGATATGTGGATTAATTATGTGAGGCAGGAGAAATAAAGTAAGAGCAAGAGTAAAACTAGAAAATGTGAAATAGGGAGAGTATAGGTATTAAGGAGTAGTATGTGTGTGTGTGTGTGTGTGTGTGTGTGTGTGTGTGTGTGTGTGTGTGTGTGTGTGTATATATATATATATATATATATATATATATATATACATATATGTATATCTATATATAGGTCTACTTTGGAAGTTTGAAGTTTCAAAACTTCGAACTTCCTATGATCGAGACCATAAGATCAACATTTTGAAACTTCAAATGGGTTAAACAGAGATTACTGTATAGGGCAAAATGGGAAATTTAATATTCTCTTCTTTGTAGTGCAATCTTGGAGTTGGTATATTTAGTTATCAGGGATTTTGTGGGGTGCAGAGGCCTTGTTTTTATTTTATTTTTTTTATTGAAGTTTCAAACTTTCAAAACTTCAATGTTATTGGGGACATGGCTAAGATGAACACTCAGCAGTAGCACTTCCTTTCAGCTCTGCCTTTTCAGTACTTTTATGACAGGATTTTTTGCATATAACTATTCAAAATGCAGTTATTTTTACATCTCTAGATTCTTCTAAGCCTATATTTGGTAGTATATAAAACATTTTTCAATTTTTATATTTTTTCCGTCAAAATTACAAGAGATAATTATCTGTCATCTGAATACGATATGAGCTTCTCAATAGCTTTGCATCAAGAAACCTCTATAAGAAAGAGCTTTAATCTTTATTGTCAACTATTCAAGAACTGACAACAAAAATAGACAAAATGGACTTAATTTTAGAGATGTACACAACAAATGGAAATTCTTCATGAAGATCTTAAACAACAAAAACAACAGATTACAGGAATAGAATCAACACGAAATTATATGGACAGCAGGATCCAGGAAGATGAACATAACAAAGAGTTTCTTTTAAAACAAAATACTCTTCCACAAACAAAAGTAGATGATTTAGAAAACAGATCATGCAGAAACAACATAAGAATCTTTTGTTTACCTGATAACAGAGAAGAAAATAATATGAAGAAATTCTTAACTTCTTGGTTACCTAAGATTTTGGAGCTCCCTGAAGTAATTATAATTTGCTTTAGCATCTATGACTTGATAGTCTATTATTATGGTTATAATTGGGTTATTATTATGTATTATTGTTGGGGATTTTTGTCTAATATGGCCACTGCAGCTATTTAAAAGAGTAAGGAGTGGAAAACATTAACTGCCTTGTTGCTTCACATGGGCTGGTTGGTTGCAGTTGTGATAAACAGGAAGGTCTGTGGCTGGTCCGGCTTGTTGTGATGTCGTTTTTGGATTTGTGTGGGCACTTTTGGGTTGCGGAGGATGCATCTCCGGAGAACTGCTGGGTATTGTGATGTAGGGATCAGACTTCCGCAGTTTCTTGTGTTGAGGTGGTGTGCTGTTTTGTGGACTGATTTGCGGAGATGGTCTCCTGCATGTTGTTGGACTTACAGTCCTTTTTTTTCCCTCTTTCTTTTTTTTAGTGGTGTGCAGTTAGAGCTGGTTGATTGTTTGTTATTTATTGGTTTGGTGTTGGACCTGGTGGACTAATGGGGCTGTGGGTTATGTTGGGTTGTTTCTGTTTAGGTTTTACTTCTTTGTGAAAAGCTCTGTTTTTTCCGGTTCAGTCTCGAGACACTTTAGTGTCTTCAAATAATTAAAAAGTGCTTACTGTTTCCCGCTGGAGCCTCTAGAGTTTTTCCTTTTAGCAGCAGGCTTGAGATTCTGTACCATTGCGGCTGGTGAGCTTGAAGTCTGATAGAAGATGTTATTACTTAAATGACGGAAACATTTTAACCTTTGAACTTCAGCTCAATCTCTCATCCAGAATGCCAGAACACATTCGAGCAGATGGAACAAACTGTAAAAATTGCTCAACTAACTGTAAGAAAGTTTAAAGGCACTTATTAGTGCCACTTTTCCTATATTACAAGTTCATTTAGCAAACAAAAAGGTTATGAAAGGCTATTACAAAAAATTATTAGTTTTTATATATAGCTGATGTCTGCACAAGTCTGGTTTACAAGTATACATTCCACTAGAAAATGGAAACTTTTTCTCTTATGCTACTAAAGTATCTTAACTTTAAGTTTAATATGTTGGATAATTAATAAGACTATATTTATTCACTAAGATAATTGGTTTTAATAATACAGTAAGTTCTGCGCTGCAAACAATTCAGCAAAACATGACTGTAAAGTGATCATTAGTCTTTTATTTGTCTTCTAAAACAGAAAATTTTCTTGCAATGTATTCATATCGAAAGATATGTGTTTCAATACATGTGCTTGATTTATTGAATATTATTATGGATAGCTAATAATTCATAATAATTATCACATTTGATTGTGCAGATGCTGAAGCTCTTTTCAGAAATTATGCTATGTCATTTTTCTCCCTCTTCTGATTTAGGTAAGAATGAGGAGATAATATAAAACTCCATACCTCAGACATTTATTTATTCATAAGCAAATTATTGATGCATTTGAACTTTTGTTACAGTGTTGCTTGTAAGTTGTAATAGAAATTTCTTTAGTTGAAATACTTCTTTGTTAAAATATTCTCTTAAGGTCCATGAGGTTGCTTAAAGTTTTAACCTAAAAAGAACTGTTCTTTAATATATTTAGCGTACTTGCTATATGGTTAAAATTTAACTGTTATCTTTACTTTTTAGATTTATAACATCATAAGAAAAGATATCAGTTTCAATAGAAATCTGTATTATATACAAGACTGATCTCATATTACATTTCTAGTTTATAATGTAATTTTAATTGATTTGCTTTAATAGTTATAGGAATGCACATTATATAGGGGGTTTTTATTATGAAGCAGTAGCCTAGACATTAATGTATAACCCATATCAATAAAAGAAGTAAGCTTGTATAAATTTTGGGCAGTAGCAGATTAGTTGCTGCTGCTAGATTGGTGGTCGATTTGAGTGACAGATGTCACTCAAATTAGGAGTTTTAAATGCCAGGCAGGTTTTGGATGGATATTTTGTCATGAGTTTATGTTATTATTTTTTGTTAATATTTTCTCAGATGTTCACTATCTTCTGTCTAGTCGGAAATAATCTGAATACAGTTTTTGTGTAGTATTATTACACAGCCACTGTAAATCTATTAATAGTATTCCTTAGGGTTATATAGTAAAATATTATAAAAGTCAGCATGTCTTATTATACAAACATAACTCTCAATGACTTCTTTAAAATGTATATCAATCAACATTAATGGTCTGAATAATCCAAATAAGAGAAGATCTTTAAATAATTATCTTAAATTACGTGGATCTCAGTTAATATTTCTTCAAGAAACCCATTTATTATCAGATGATATTTTCAATATTGATACCATATCTTACAAAATTCTAAAGGGGAGTTGCTGTTGTATGGAATAACAGATTACCCCTACTTAAAATAATAGATACATATAAGTACAATAAAGGAATGTTATTTTCAGTTATTATAGAGTTTAATAATGAAATCTTTTCTCTAGTCAATATATATTGGATCTCTGACACTGGTTTAAGCACAGTAAAACAGCATTTAGACCATATTGTACAATTTTCTAAGGGTAATATTATATTAGTCGGTGACTTTAACTGTATCTTAGATAACAAAGATTCTAGTACTAATGGTAAAAGAAAAAAAAATAGCTACAGCTAAGTTAAAAGATTTTTCAGAAACATTTTCGTTGAAAGATATTAACAGTTATGCAGATTCTAAATCTCAGTTTTATACCTTCTATTCACATAGACATTATTTATACTCAAGAATAGATTGAGTTTTAATTTCTGATAACTTAATTGATTCTTTAATTAATATAACAGTGATTTCATGTCCTCTTTCAGATCACAATTCCATAACTTTTGATATATTTGTTCATTCTAATTTTGATGTCCAGATAAAGAGGATTCCTGCTTACATTACAAAACTAAAACACTTTAATGATTTAATTCTTACAGAAATGCAACATTTTATAGCACTTAACATTAATAATTATACATCTGAATTATACATCTGGGATGCTCTAAAAGCCTATATATATATATATATATATATATATATATATATATATATATATATATATATATATATATATATATATATATATATATATATATATATATATATATATATATATATAATATATATATATAGATATATATATATATATAATATATATATATATATATATATATATATATGACAGAATCATTGATTGGTACAAAAAGAAAAGGAATATGTGAGACAAAGAACTTCAAGATATACAATCTAATTAGACACTTTGAAATGTAATGCTATGAGAGTCATAGACAATAAAGACAAAAAGAAAGAAATCAATTTCTTAAATAATAAATACTTAGAAATATTAAATCATAGAACTATGATTAATTTAGAAAAATATAACTTTATAACATTTTCTACAAATCCTAGCTCATTGTGTATTCTAACAAATAGAACAAAAAGGCTAAATAAATTTAATCATATTAATGAAACATATTCCCATAACAAAAAAAAAGATGCCTTCAGGACAACATAGTATATTAATTTAATTTAGAGAATTCTTTCTAAAAAATAAATCAGTCACCTAAGATAATGAATAATAAAGGGGAAATTGAATCATTTACTAATAAAAACATTTTAAAAAGCTAACAGAAGAACAAGTAAATTTAATAGACAGGCAGCTATCTTTTAAAGATATCCAAAATCAAATAACTAAACTTAAAATAAAGCTGCTGGTAATGGTGGTATTATCCCCAAAATTTATTAAATTTTACCTACTAAAGCCTTAACAATGTTACATACTGTATTTAATATAGTCTGAGACAAAAATATAATTACCCCCTTCATGGAAATAGACTTTTAGTTCTCCTGTTTTGAAATCTAATAAAGACCCTACTAAATGTTCTTCTTATAGACTCATTTCCTTATTAAACACAAATTATAACATCTTCATGTCCATATATGCAGAAAGACTAAAACATTTTTTACCTAACTTAGCAGAAGAAGACCAAACTGGATTTATAATAAATAGAGCTTCATATGATAACATTAAAAGAATAATAACTCTGAGTCAGTGAAAACGTTAAATAACAACTTATCACTAGTAAATTTAGATATAAATTTTGCTTTTGATTCAATTAATTGAGAATATTTATTCATCTTACTAGGAAAATTAAACTTTTCCAATAAATTTATCAGTCTTATCACTCAACTATATAATGGTAGTCAAGCTTGCATTAAAATTGGTTTTGAAGGTTTCCCAAAATATACCTATTGTAAAAGGCATCAAACAAGGATGTCTTTAATCCCACCTTTTGTTCACTTTGATTATGGAACCATGGGCTAACCTAATAAGAGAAAATAGAGATATTCAAGGTTATAAACTAAAATTTAATAAAACATCAACAATTCAAATGTTTGCAGATGATATTCTGATCACCCTAGATGGTAATAACACATCTATATAAGAACTTTTAATAATAATAAAAAAAAATATTTTAGTTAAACCAAAAAAATTATAGTATTTAAGATGAATACAAAATGTTTCTAGCCCAATCTCAACAGATAATTTATCTAGATATAGTTATTGCTACAAATATTAAAGACATTATTAAAATAAATTACAATAAAGTCTATTAATTATAAAAGGTTTAATTAACAAATGGAATAAAATTCTTTTTCTATGGATGAAAACTTTCAATCATAAAGATGATTTTGCTTCCCAAGATTCCATATATAATTCAGTCTATATCTATACCCCCTCCATACGCAATAATTAGAAAACTTAATTCAATGATTCAAAATGTTTTATGGCATCCTACTAAACCTAAGATTGCATTAACCTGTCATATGAACAGATGGGATAATGGAGGCATAGCATTACCAAATTTAGAAATGTATTCAATTTATTCAGTGATTAAAACAATCTCTTGTCTTATAGATGTGGAATACACAGCTAAATGGAAAGAGACTCTGAATATTTTATCTCAAGCTTCCAAAAACAAAGACAATTCTGATAAGTTAAATTTAGTGGAAAACTCATTTATTTGAACATTAAAAGATTATTTTTCCAACCACTCGTCTCATAGCTTTAAATGCAAATATATAACTCTACTCTTAAAATCTTTTAAAAATTATCTACTTAAATTTAACTTGTATAAGAATTGGTTATTTCTTATTTTTGCCATAGCTTACACACATGGAGTTATATTCTCTACAGATCATTTTAAAATGTCTGCATTTCAACAGAAAAATGTAATAATGTAATATTCTTCCATCAAATGATGAACAATAATGAGCCAGAATCTATTACTTTACTCATGGATGAATATACAAAGAATTCTATTCCCAAACTAATCCACTATCTGATATTATCAACTCAACACAATCTTCCAGTTAAAAATAAATTATCATATATTTATAGGGTAATTAAACTTGATTTAGAAATGCACACAGATAACTACTGGAACTTTTTTCTTTTACCAGTAATGTTATCCGTTCAGAGAATGACAAATTAAATATAATTCAATCTGCTAATAAGACTATATCCTCACTTAGGTGGAGAATATTTACTTGGAAATTTTTACACAGATTATTCCTCACTCCTTATAGTATAAGTAAGGTCCTAAAAAATACTAATTGTTAGAGATGTAATGCTGAAATCAATGAAAACTGGTCCGACATATTTTATGACTGTTTATATTTAAAGAAATTTTGGGAAGATGTTAATATTTTTTTACAAGCAATCTTTACTGAGAAGTTTTCACTCTCTAAATCTCTTGTTTTATTTAACACACCAGTACCAGATTGTATACGAGAAAATAAATACCCTTTGATTTGGTCTATACTATATGTTGCCAGGAAAACAATCACAAAAAAATTGGAAATCCAATTCTGTACCTTTATTTCAAGAATTTAAAGATCTTCTCTTTGAAGTATCTAACTTAGAATTGTTGACTATCAAAACCAGATCTGTTAGGAATACAGCTTTATATAACCCGTGGAACAGCACACATGATTTATTAGAGAAAGAATCAGAATTAATACTAAAAACTTCATACCTATTAACTTAATTGTTTCATTTGATTGATACACAGTGAACATCCTTGTATATAGTTTTGTTAATTTTGTTCTCATATTAGAAGTGTTCCTGTTTTATATTTTTGTATTTCACAATTGTTCAATTTTATGAAAGTGTTTGTTTATATCTGCAATGATTTCAATAAAATTCTTTTTAACAAAAAAAAAAAAAAAACTTCAATGTTATTGTCCCAACCATATAAAGTTCAAAGTTTTGAAAGTTCGAGCTTCCAAAGTAGATCCATATTATATCTATCTATCTATCTATCTATATATATATATATATATATATATATATATATATATATATATATATATATATCGGTTCATAGGTTCATACTAGGCTATCTGCCCTAGGGCATTTATAAGCCTAGCCAAAATGTGTTTGGCTTTCGCTACCCATTTTAAATTTATTTTGCTATGCCCTTTTTTGATGTTAGTATACTGTGCCTCTGTCTAACAGTGACACAGAAGTGATACCCGGGGTAAACCTATGATCTCCCATCCACTCATCAAGATTCCTCTTGAAGAGAGTCAATGAGGGACTCTGCCTAACCTGGACTGGGATTTTATTTCAGAGTGAAGGGAGCCTCTGGGTTATGAATCTGTCCCTCCAGCATGTCCTATTTATTTCAGTGCTGAGGTTCAAGTCTCTTGAGCGCGTAGCTTGATGGGATTTGGATTTTCTGAGGTGCAGCATGTCCATTAATTCCGGGTTGGACATGGCTTTATATGTCAGGCACAGATCGCCTCTGAACAGGCGGCATGCCACTGAGTAGAGCTGGAGTTTCTTTAACCGGGCAGCATATGGCATCTGATTGAGCCCTTTGATCCTCTTGGTGAGGTACTTTTGGGGTCTTTGCAGTTGCTGCAGGTGTCTGGTAAGGTACATCCCAAAAGGGGCATTGTACTCAATTATGGGCCTGATGAGGGATGAGTAAAGAAGCACAATGACCTCCCCTGATATAGATGTGAATCCCTTCATGATTAGGTGGGCTATATAAAATGTTTTTCTAACCACTTTGGCCACGTGGTTGTCAAATGAGAAATTGCTATCAACTTGGGTCCCCAGGTCCCTAATTACTTCTTCTGTACTTAATGGATTACCACCTATGTGGTAATTTGTGGGCACTTTGTTTTTGCCAAAGGGGATGACTATACACTTTTTGGCATTTAGCTTGAGGCCATGGCTCTGGCACCAGTTGTCTGTTTCTATGAGGCCCTTTTGGAGGATGCTTCTGTCGGCTGGAGAGTCGATTATGGCGCCCAGTTTGCAGTCATCTGTGAACTTGGTCAGCCACAGTCCTTCCATGTTGGCCTATACCTCCGAGAAATATATACCGAACAAGAGAGGTCCCAGGACTGAGCCTTGTGGGACATCATTTGTAACTGGTTTGGAGTCTGACATGGCTCCAGCAATTCTAACCATGTGGGTTCTGTCCTTGAGCCAGTTTACAATCCATCTAGTGACATAGGGGTTTATATTTAAGCTGGTGAGCTTATCTATAATGCCCGAGTGGGGTATTGTATCGAAGGCTTTTGCGAGGTCCAGGTAGGCTGTGTGAACCACCTTCCCCTCGTCAATGGCCTTGGTGACTGTTTCAAAGAAATCAACCAGGTTTAAGAGGCAGGATCTGCCCTTAACAAAGCCGAACTGGGTAGGATCCAGTGTCTGTAGGTCCCCGATATCTTTATTTATGAGGTCCGTGATGATCCTTTCCATAGCTTTGCAGACCAAGCTAGTCAGGCTTATGGGGTGATAGTTTCCAGGATCCGTTGAGGCACCACCTTTATGGAGAGGGACCACTGTTGCTGTACGCCACTCTTTGGGCACATATCCTGTACTAAGGCTGAGATTGAACAGTAGTTTTATGTTTGGGTTTAGCTCTTCTTGGAGTTCATGTAGGACGCAGCTGGGGACACCGTCTGGTCCCATTGATGCTGTGTTTTTTGCTTTGGAGAGGGCGGATCTTACCTGAGCATCTGAGATGTCAGGTGGCAGCACTCTGCTGGGATAGATATTTGCCCTTTTGGTGGGGAGGGGGGGGGGGTTTGCACTGAACCTGTCAGCTAGGATGTTGGCAATGTCTGTGGGTTCTGTGTATTTTTTGTCATTTTGGACTAATTCTGAGCATATCTGGGAATTACCACCCAGGTTCCTAACATAACTAAAGAAAGCCTTGTGATTATCCTTAGTGTCCTGTGCAATTTTTCTCTCGAAGCTGGCCTTAGACAATTTTATGAGTGCCCGTAGTTTTTTGCTAATACTGATCAGTGATGACTTCCCTTTTTGGGATTTTGCTCTATCACTTAGTAGCTTCCTCCTTCTATTGTATAGTTTGTTTATGGCTGGGGTCCACCAGACAGGACGTCTGCCTTTGGAGGATTGGGTCTTGGTTTTATTTGGGATTGCATGATCCATGCATTCCTGAAGGTGTTCATAGAATGCGTTTATAAAGGATTCTGCGGTCTGGGACGTATTTTCCACAGGCCCAGGGGCTTTGAAGGATTCCACCTCGGTTTTGAGGAATGTGAAATTTGCTTTAAAAAAGTTTTTCACTGTGGTTTTCTGGGCAGAGGGTGGGGTCGGGATGTGAATATCCAGTGAGATTAGTTTATGGTCTGATCTTACCAGTGAGGGATACACTTCTGGTCTGGAGCATAGAGTCCCCATGTTGGTGATGATCAGGTCCAGTATGTTTTCCCCTCTTGTGGGAGTGGTAACAAGTTGTTCCATATTATTTGAGTTTATAAATTCTAGGAACCTTTGGGCTAGGGTGTTGGAGCTAGAGTAATGCTCCCAGTCTATGTTTGGGTAGTTGAAGTCGCCCAATATAATGGTGTTTGGAGAGACCTTCTTATTTTCCAGTGTTCTCAGGAAGGCCGAGTGGGGTTCCTGGGTTTGAGAGGGTGGTCTGTAGCAGGCTATAAACTGGAAGGCAGTTTTACCCACTGTTAGTTGCACATGGATAGTCTCTGATGCTTCGTGCTTTGCCACCAACCTGGAGGTGTGAGTATCTTTGATGAATATCGATACTCCCCTTCCTTTTGTAGTTCGGTCAAAGTTTTGGGGCCAAAAAGCATGGTATGAGGTATAACCTGGTAGTGCTGGAGTGCTCTTGGGAGCCCTGAACCAGGTTTCTGTTACTGCACAGATATCAATGTTCTCCATGCTAAGGAGAGTTTCAAGTGCATGCATCTTGAGGTTTAGACTTCTGGTGTTGAAGAGCACCAGTATGAAGACCACCACGATAATGCAGCAAAAACTTCTTTATTTGGATACAAACAAGGAAAGAGATGAGCGCTTTCACGTACCGACTGTACGCTTCTTCAGATCTATTTAATTACAGCAAGACTAGTTCCTTATATAGCACTAGCAAATGATGAAATATATATCAATTATCCACTTAATAAAGCAATTTTCTAATTATCTAATTACCAAAATTCATTACAAAACCTATTGTGATTGTTAAAGTATTGGTGCAATATCAAAGAACTTAAAGTGAACTGTTTTAACATGTAAATATATAAACTAAAAACAAGCTTAGAAAACTTTTCAGCATTTACATAAAAAATCTTAACATTTAATAAACTCAGTTTATAGATAAAAACATTGTTTATATGACTTAGAACACCCATATATGTAAATGGTATATGTAATAATGTGCAAAAATGCATTTATAAAAACTGTGTTATAGCAGCCAAAATGTAGTTCTCTATCTAGATAATACAAATGGAACTGTCAGAGATGATTTTAGCACTTCTATCTAAATTAACAGCTGAATAAGATAGGATTGTGCATGTTTAACTAACAAGAGGCTAAAGTATTTAGATATTTATTTAAACTAAAAATTTTAAAATCCTTAGAATATAGAATGTAGATATCATAAAAATCTCTAAAAAATATATATCTAAGTAATACATGAAAATTGTATTACTTATGGACGCATGTGTATATAGCATATAACATTTATAATCTTTCTAATAAGTCACGTATGACTAATCTAGAAAAATCTAGATAGTCAGAGGTGGAACAAAATATATACATAAAAACATAGAACTATATAGAATATATAAAAATGTATATTTATTCCAATGTAAATAAATAATAAATCAATAAATAAATAAGTAGATATTATTAATCATAATATACATAAATAGATTTATCAAATATATATTCTTAGATAGAAAATATATTAGAAAAATGTCTTAAAATATATATTTAGACATGGGAATCATAATTAACATATTTCAGAATATTCTGAAAAAAGGGGTATATAATTGAACTCCAAAAATACAGATGTAAGTGTGTAAATGGTGGCAGATCATGTCTAGAAAACAAAAGTTTATTATTTTATTTTAAACTTCTCTTTTTAAGTACTGATCTGATGATAATATATTGATTCAAGCCTGGACTGTAGTGGGCTCTAAACCGAAGGATCCATTGTAGCTCTATACTTTCTAATTCATTAAATTTATCTCCTTTCCTGTCATTTAAATGCACAAGTTGTAATGTTCTAAACTTAAAACTATGACCAGAATTTTCTGTTATATGTTTTGCAAGAGCATTTTTCTGATCTTTTTTCCGGATATCGTATATGTGGTTATATATACGTTCTTTCAGGGACCTTGTTGTCATTCCTATATAGAATGCATCACAATCCTGGCAATTTGCTAGGTATATCAAGTTCGAACTAGTACAAGTTGACCTAAAATTAGGTTTAAAATTTATGTCTAACCTAGGATGTTTAAAGTTTATATCTCTGGAAATATGGCTACACATATTACACATGTTGCAAGGATGGGTCCCTAGCTCATTGTGTCTATTCCATCTTTCTATATTATCATGTTGTTCCATACCATATACCTTGTTGAAGTTATCATTATGATTTTCAACACATAATAATCTTTTTAGATTCTTGCTATTAGTGTAGATGAACCTTGGTTTAAACCCCACTAAACTCTTTATATCATCATTCATAAGGAGATAATGCCAGTTTTTTTGTATAATCTCAACAATAGATCTATTATCACTAGTATATCTAGTTTGGAAAGGTATAAAAGTTCTCTTAGAACTATATCTCTCTTTGGTCTGATGGGGGGTCTTTCTCTGTACAGATAGAGTTTGAGATGAGCAATAAGGCTGTTTGACCGATTGAATTAGATCCTTACTATATTTTCTCTCTATGAACATATCTTCTAGTTTTGATATTTGTTCCATTCTGTCTCCATTGTCCTTACATAATTTATTAATCCTAGTATATTGACTCTTTATAATATTGCGAAATATGTGTCTGGGGTGCATGCTACTATATTCTAGTAGTGTATTTTTCCAACAGGATTTCCTGTAAATAGTGTGATGTAGATGACCATTCTCATCTTTAACAATGGTGATATCAAGAAAATTTATTTTGGTTGTGGAATGTTCAATAGTAAATTTAAAAAAAGAAGTGGTAGCTTCTAAATATTCCACAAAATCTAGAAATTCTTCTAATGTACCATTCCAAAAGATTATGATATCATCCACAAAATGCTTATATAATAGCATCTTTTCAAAGTTAACATTATTAAATAAGTGCATGCATTCCCAATAGTAGACCACAAGATTCGCATAAGTATTCGCACAGGGAGTGCCCATAGCCACTCCCCATTGCTGCAAAAATAAAGTATTGTTATACATGAAGATATTATTGTTTAGTATAAGGTCTAAAATGGCGTTCAAAAGAATCTGTTCATTATTACCAAATTTACCTGTATTGTGAATGATATATCTAATGGCTTCAGAGCCATAGCTATTCGGTATGGACGCGAATAGATTTTTCATGTCCATAGTTATTAAGAGACAACTAGTGGGAATTCCCTCTTTAAATTCTCCTAATACATCTAGCAGCTGATATGTGTCTTTTAGAATGGATGGTATACCATCGATGATGGGTCTTAGTTTCTTTTCTATATACACTGACATCGTTTCAGTGACCCAACCATCTCCCACCACTATCGGACGTAGAGGTGGTGGTGTTATGCCTTTATGTATTTTGGGCAACCCTTTTATGTATGGAATCTTTGGTTGCTCTATTAGAAAATATAGGTAAAGTTCATGGTCTATCTGTCTGCACATTAGGAAATCATATAGTTCATGATGTACTGTAAAAATAACTTTTGTTAAGTCATTACTGCTAATCTCCTTGTAAGTGTCAGTATCTCTAAGCATATTATGCATTAGACTTTTATATAATGTATAATCTAGTATCACAATGCCGCCACCTTTATCGGCAGGTTTAATTATAATATTGTTATCATGTTGTAAAGTATATAAAGATTCCCATTCCAAATGAGATATATTAGTAAATAAATTCTTCATTTTACTATTAAAATGTTTATAAAAATCCATTTCACATGCTTTTATAAAACATTCAGTGACAGGTGTCTGGGAAGGAGTAAAAACACTCTTCCTTTTAAAACTATAAGCCTCTGTATCATAGTTAGTTGAACCAACTCTGTTTTTTTCAAAAATGCATTTCAAGTTAACATAACGAGCAAACAGCCACAGGTCAGTTAGAATTTCACTTATATTACTAACCTGGGCTGGTATGAAGGATAGGCCTCTATTCGGTAATACATAATCAGTTTCAGTTAAAGTCCGTTGTGACAAGTTAAAAACTAGGTTCTCTATTCCCTTCTCCGGTTTCTGTTGCCGAACGTCGCTTCTTCCCCTGAGTACTTCCTTTTTGTACGCCCTCTGCTCCTCGATCTGCTCTGGAAATTCTTCCGATATTTCAGTGGTAGTGGTAAAAAACCTTTGAAGTTACCTTGTTTAATCTTGGGTTTAGCGCCTTGTATACACGCATTTTGTTGAATGAATGCTTGTTGGTTAGGAGGGGGAGTGTCTCTCACCTCCTGATTCAATATGTTCAGTGATGCAGATGACGTAGATGCATCAGTTGAAATAACAGGGTTTCTTAAGGTGGAATTTGTATTCAATGAAGACGGAACATTGCTCTGGTTAATAAAGTGTTCTTCAGTTTGACTGGAATTCACATTAGATACATTTTCAGTTGTAGTAGCTTGTCAATATCTCGGCCAGGCAAAAACATGATTATTAGCAAAATCTGTATAGTCTCGATGGAGTTTGCGTGTCTATATCTGTTGTAGTTTATCGCCATATATAGATAGCTGATTATACATATTGTCCAGGATCTGCCCTTAACAAAGCCGAACTGGGTAGGATCCAGTGTCTGTAGGTCCCCGATATCTTTATTTATGAGGTCCGTGATGATCCTTTCCATAGCTTTGCAGACCAAGCTAGTCAGGCTTATGGGGTGATAGTTTCCAGGATCCGTTGAGGCACCACCTTTATGGAGAGGGACCACTGTTGCTGTACGCCACTCTTTGGGCACATATCCTGTACTAAGGCTGAGATTGAACAGTAGTTTTATGTTTGGGTTTTGCTCTTCTTGGAGTTCATGTAGGACGCAGCCGGGGACACCGTCTGGTCCCATTGATGCTGTGTTTTTTTGCTTTGGAGAGGGCGGCTCTTACCTGAGCAACTGAGATGTCAGGTGGCAGCACTCTGCTGGGATAGATATTTGCCCTTTTGGTGGGGGGGGGAGTTTGCACTGAACCTGTCAGCTAGGATGTTGGCAATGTCTGTGGGTTCTGTGTATTTTTTGTCATTTTGGACTAATTCTGAGCATATCTGGGAATTACCACCCAGGTTCCTAACATAACTAAAGAAAGCCTTGTGATTATCCTTAGTGTCCTGTGCAATTTTTCTCTTGAAGCTGGCCTTAGACAATTTTATGAGTGCCCGTAGTTTTTTGCTAATACTGATCAGTGATGACTTCCCTTTTTGGGATTTTGCTCTATCACTTAGTAGCTTCCTCCTTCTATTGTATAGTTTGTTTATGGCTGGGGTCCACCAGACAGGACGTCTGCCTTTGGAGGATTGGGTCTTGGTTTTATTTGGGATCGCATGATCCATGCATTCCTGAAGGTGTTCATAGAATGCGTTTATAAAGGATTCTGCGGTCTGGGACGTATTTTCCACAGGCCCAGGGGCTTCGAAGGATTCCACCTCGGTTGTGAGGAATGTGAAATTTGCTTTAAAAAAGTTTTTCACTGTGGTTTTCTGGGCAGAGGGTGGGGTCGGGATGTGAATATCCAGTGAGATTAGTTTATGGTCTGATCTTACCAGTGAGGGATACACTTCTGGTCTGGAGCATAGAGTCCCCATGTTGGTGATGATCAGGTCCAGTATGTTTTCCCCTCTTGTGGGAGTGGTAACAAGTTGTTCCATAGTATTTGAGTTTATAAATTCTAGGAACCTTTGGGCTAGGGTGTTGGAGCTAGAGTAATGCTCCCAGTCTATGTTTGGGTAGTTGAAATCGCCCAATATAATGGTGTTTGGAGAGACCTTCTTATTTTCCAGTGTTCTCAGGAAGGCCGAGTGGGGTTCCTGGGTTTGAGAGGGTGGTCTGTAGCAGGCTATAAACTGGAAGGCAGTTTTACCCACTGTTAGTTGCACATGGATAGTCTCTGATGCTTCGTGCTTTGCCACCAACCTGGAGGTGTGGGTATCTTTGATGAATATCGATACTCCCCCTCCTTTTGTAGTTCGGTCAAAGTTTTGGGGCCAAAAAGCATGGTATGAGGTATAACCTGGTAGTGCTGGGGTGCTCTTGGGAGCCCTGAACCAGGTTTCTGTTACTGCACAAATATCAATGTTCTCCATGCTAAGGAGAGTTTCAAGTGCATGCATCTTGAGGTTTAGACTTCTGGTGTTGAGTAGCATTACTCTTAGTTTCTTATCCCTTGTGATACCTATGGAGGTGGGTTTGTCTTTTGAGCCTTGCCTAAAAAAGGCACTATGGGGGTAGCAAGAGCCTTTGCCAATATCTGAAAGCCCAGGGGTGACAGGTGCAAGCCGTCCCTAGTGAAGCATCGTGGCTTGTCGAGCATATCATCCCAAGCTGACAGGCATTGGATCCCCTTTGAATTACACCAGTACTTAAGCCAATTGTTGAAATTGATCATCTTGTTTTCATATTGTGGCATCATTCTTGGTGAGGGTAAGATGCTACTCAAGGTCAGGGTCATACCGGCCTGGGCTACATGCTCAGAGAGCTCCTCTGTGTCTCTTTTCATGTAGTCCAGGGAGGTACGTCTCAGGTCATTCACACCAGCATGGACAATGACTGAGTCATATTTGTACTTGCCTTGGAGTGACCTGAGTGCTTGTGTTATGTGGCAGATCCTAGCACCTGACAGGCTGCTCACCGTGACCCTCTCCTTGTTCAGCCTGGTGAGCGGGACGTCAGTGTGCCAGACGATAGAGTCACCTATTACAAGTGTATCAGGTGTGTTGTTTAGTCTTAAGGGCTGTGACTGTTCGGCACACTGGCTTTGTGAGATATGTGTTGCACGTGTTTTGTTTTGGGGTAGCAGTTGCTTGGGTGTCTGCTTTGGAGGTCCCTGCTGCTTAGGCAGATCTTTATTTAGAGCCTCTGAGTATGTTTTTGTGTGATTATGTGTTTGGTTTGCTGTCGTGGTAGGTCTATGTGAGACTGGAATTGTAGTGAGTGTGGTTTCCTTCTCCTCCTGACTGGTTATGCCAGGACTGAGTTGAGAGAACTTAGCTTCCAGTTTGGCTATATGGTTGCATCTCTCACATGTGTTGGAATTTGTTGGGAGGAGGAGAGGGTTGTCTGTGTACATGAGGCAGTTGTAACATTGCCTCAAGATTCCCAGATTCACCAGCTGGACCAGAGAGGAGATTGACAACTGACCTTTGGACATGCTAGAATAATATTGGGAATTCCTTTATAATTGAAAACAAGGGCCAGTGGGGAGTGAGGGTGTAGTGCTTTTAATTTTTAGTGCTGACTTATATAACTGCTTTAGTGAGCAAGTGCCAGGTAACTTAAGTGCAATGTGTTACATGTAACATAAATGCAAAAACAACAAACAGTAACTTTCTTTCAAGTGAAACAAGGAAATAAGTACAGTAAGCAATGCAGATATCCCTAGTGATCCACAGAAGTGCTGAGAAGCCGCGTATTATTTGGAATTAGCGTTCCAGGGAAATAAGCAAACAAACAACAAGCATATAAACAAAGCTAGATTCAGCAGGCCTGGATCTAGTCTATGCTACAGCAAACAAGGTGTACCAATTTGAGTAAGATACAGTTCAAATATTCAAGCACTATAAACCTTTAACCAGAAATTCCCAGCTCAGAAGGGCAGAGTCCAGCCTCTTCTCCCACAAGAGTGCAGACCACGAACCTTCTTAATGTAAAATAACTGGCCTGAAGCCCAAGTGCTTAAACCAGAACTAATACACTTTAAGAATAACAGACACTGGGCTCTCAATCAGCAGTTCCCAACTTAGAATGATGAAAGCTACCTGTCCTGTCACCACAGTGCAAGCCACAAACCTTCCTAATGTAAAACAACTGGTCTGAAGCCCAAGTGCTTAATCCAAAAGTCTTAGAATGATAGCTACACTTTAATCAAGTTACTACCAAGCAGTAATAAATACAATTGAATACTTTAGAGAATGCCTGGATTAGTGCTCAAGTTACACAAACAAAACTAGATCCAGCAGGCCCAAGTCCAGTCTATGCCACAGCAAACAAAGCACACCAACTTCAGTAAGAAGCAGTTCAGATATGCATGCACTATAAGCCTTTAACCAGAAATTCCCAGCTCAGAAGGGCAGAGTCCAGCCTCTCCTCCCACAAGAGTGCAGACCACAAACCCTCTTAATGTAAAATAACTCGCCTGAAAGCCCAAGTGCTTAAACCAGAATTAATACACTTTTAGAATAACACTGAGCCCTCAATCAGCAGTTCCCAACTTAGAAGGATGTAAGCTACCTGTTCTGCCACTACAGTGCAGACCACAAACCCTCTCAGTGCAAAACAACTGGTCCGAAGCCCAAGTGTTTAAACCAAAAGGCTTAGAATGAGTTACACCAAGCAGTAATAAATACAATTGAGTACTTTTAAGATGATGCAAAAGTAAAATAAAGTAGGTAGAAACACAAGTACAGTAAAAGCAGATGAATTTTTTTTTCTGAACAAGTGCTGAGATCAAAGAAACAGATTTGAGTGCTGAAACTAGAAAACTGGCTAGTTAAAAAAAAAAACTAAGCTAGAAGGCTTCCCTCCAACACAGAAGGGTTTGGGGGCTCAGAAGCCTACAAATAGTCTATACCACTTAACAGGAAAGGCAGGAAACAAGCTTAATTTTTTTTTCTGTTTCCCAGATGCTCTCTTTGTACACAGTAGGAGTGCCTGAAATCAGAATATGATCTCACTGCACTCAGTTGAGTTAGCAAATGAGATGGGCCTAGAAGGAGTATCCAAACACAAATTTACAAGTGGGGCGGGCAGTTTCAAGGCCACTAAGATTAACACCAAAACAAAAACAGGGTGGGTGGGTGGGACTAACTGAAGAGCAGAGTCAAAATTTCCAGTTCAGTTAATATTCCTGCAACACAGTTAAAATCAATTTAAATACTGCATTTTTTGAAAAAAAAAGTGCAGATAAAGGTACTTAAATTCTCTTATATGTCCAATTGAATACAGCTAGTTCTTAGCCAGCCAAAGCTGAGGTTTTTAAGCAGAAAATATTTCACACTGTACCACTTAAATAGGCAAGGACAGGAAATCAAAGAATGTGGCTACCCCCACACCTGTAATTACTAGCAAATAACAAAATTCAGCAAACACTGACTAACTTCCAGTTCAGTTAATATTCCTGCAACACAGTTAAAATCAATTTAAATACTGTATTATTTGAAAAAAAGGCAGATAAATAGTACTTAAGTTCTCTTATACGTCCAGTTGAATACACCTAGTTCTTAGCCGGCCAAAGCTGAGGTTTTTAAGCAGAAAATATTTCAAACTGTACCACCTAAATAGGCAAGGACAGGAAATCAAAGAATGTGGCTACCCCACACCTGTAATTACTAGCAAATAACAAAATTCAGCAAACACTGACTAACTTCCAGTTCAGTTAATATTCCTGCAACACAGTTAAAATCAATTTAAATACTGTATTTTTTGAAAAAAAGTGCAGATAAAGGTACTTAAATTCTCTTATACGCCCAGTTGAATACAGCTAGTTCTTAGCCGGCCAAAGCTGAGGTTTTAAGCAGAAAATATTTCACACTGTACCACTTAAATAGGCAAGGACAGGAAATCAAAGAATGTGGCTACCCCACACCTGTAATTACTAGCAAATAACAAAATTCAGCAAACACTGACTAACTTCCAGTTCAGTTAATATTCCTGCAACACAGTTAAAATCAATTTAAATACTGTATTTTTTGAAAATAAAAGTGCAGATAAAGGTACTTAAATTCTCTTATACGTCCAGTTGAATACAGCTAGTTCTTAGCCGGCCAAAGCTGAGGTTTTTAAGCAGAAAATATTTCACACTGTACCTCTTAAATAGGCAAGGACAGGAAGTCAAAGAATGTGGCTACCCCCACACCTGTAATTACTAGCAAATAACAAAATTCAGCAAACACTGACTAACTTCCAGTTCAGTTAATATTCCTGCAACACAGTTAAAATCAATTTAAATACTGTATTATATATATACTGATCCCTAAAATCATCTAAAATTAATAATGTCAACATAAGTATGATTGGCAGAATAAGGCTGGTTTAAAAAAAAGTTCGACTACAAGATATGTTGACAGATTAATATTTTTTAAGTTATTACTTAGATGTACTTCTGCTAAATAGCAGTAAAGGAAAAATTGAGAATTTCAAGTATGATGTTGTTCCATATCTTTGCTGTTGTGATATCAAAGTGTGTAACTGCAATGATCTCTTTATTTAACTCATGTTTTTCTCAAAATCATTGTTATAGTAATATTCGTGTGCTATCAGTAATCCCCTTCTTGTGGGATATTTCTCCCTTTCTGAGTCAGTGTGATTGGTTCCTATAGGAATCAGGGGTGTGCAAGGTGCATTGGTGTTTGCCTCCCTGCAAAAACAGAATATTTTTTAGTGCTTTGTTACTGTCTTACTGGAAATGTCAATATCAACCCTCACTGGCAATCTTAGACAGTGCCAGTGTGTTATATATCTGTTGACCTTTGTTACTTTGGATATTATTAAGCATAATTAAGTATATAAATATAAATATATATATATATATATATATATATATATATATATATATATATCTGGGTCTAATTGAGTACTTTAATGAACAGCATTTAACACCCCACCACTAATTTATATATATATATATATATATATATATATATATATATATATATATATATATATATATACCAACTCTGAGATCTCACTCCAGTGAGGAACGGGCAAATGTGCCATGACCTCGTGACCTCAGTATGAATAGTTTGACAAACAGCATGTTCAATGTTAGTGCACTGAAAATGCCATCTCTGAACTGATAGGGACTTTCATATATATATATATATATATATATATATATATATATATATATATATATATATATATATATATATATATATATATGTGTGTGTGTGTGTGTGTGTGTGTGTGTGTGTGTGTATGTGCAAGGCATGATAGTTGTTAAGGGTCTGTGTTGTACACATACATTTCCCTCAAGTATCACTTTGTCGCATAATGTAATTAGCAGTGCGTAATCTATCACAAGATTACCATTGGCATGATTACCTAGATTATGAAGTATCATTACATGAGCCTACACTATACCTTGATAGTTATATAGGTCCACCTGTTGTTCCTGCTTGGCCCATACTGTCCTATGAGAATAGCTTGAGAGGTCTGTACATGCTACAGCAGTTATAGGGAACTTGTACACATAAATAAAAGACAGACCTGAGAGTAGATAGTAGTACTGATGTCAAGTAAATAGCCTGTAATGGTACTAATGTACTATTTTATTCTCTCTCCCCACCCCTTATCTTAATTTCATTGTTATTGTTATCCATTAGTCATGGTTTACTGTTCACAAATGTTGTTCCAATACCTGTATTTTAGGCATGTGTATTATTATTGTTATGTATTATAATGGTTGCATATTAACATATCTTGTTGAGTTACATGTTTTGTTGAACTTTTGCTGTAACTCTTAGTGGCATGCTGTTAACATACTGACTGTTCTGACATGTATTGTTCTGTTCCACATAATATGCATTGACGTGTAATTGGGTTTTTTCCACTGTTCTGGCTTGGTGTTATTGCTAATTATGTTTTGTTTAAAACAAACCTATACTTATTGCTATATCTCCATCACCTCAGCACATTAGGGTAGGCCGGTTCCAGGTGAACCATCTACCTTGACTCAATGGGCTATGGCACTGGGCCCTAGCACATCCGGGACCCAGGCCAGTGGTGGACCCTCCTTTGCCCCTACACCACCTGCAGTGTCAGGTGGAATCACTTCAGGGGAGAGGACCTGGCCTCCCACTGGGAACAGTGGAAGAGGGGCTGCAGTTACCCAACAGGAACTGCTGGTCATGATGAGCAGGATCATTCATCAGACCTATGAACATCATCAGTGCCAGACTGAAGGCACACTGGGCAACCTGGTGGGGCAGGCTGGCCCAGGCACCAAGCCTCCAGCACAGCCACCTTTGGGGCAGTGAAGGAGCAGTGTCAACTGCCCATAGGTGGGGATGTCAGTCATGCTGTTGCCATCTGGAGGCACATGGGACTCCAATTCCACAGCACCCTCCCAATCCAAAGTGTTTACCCCCCACATGTGTCACACACCACTACTGTCTGCTGCCATGTCTGTCTTCTATTGCATCCTCTGCTACCCAACTTACCTCCCCACACATACCTATGCCCCTTCCCCAACATTACACTCTCTCCTTAAAAGAAAGAAATGGGCACCTGACCCACAAAAAAAAAAAAAAATCACCCCATACATAGCTCTACATTTTACACTCATGTTCACTGGACATGACAAATTTGGTCCAATTGGCTTGACAACACATTTATGTTGTTCTCACCACTCTCTCTGGGGTTTGAAATTCCAGGTTCATCTACAAAACCTGTCAAAATGCACAGCTGTTGCTGTACAAGAAATTGATAGATGTGGTCCTTCCTTACACCCATCCTGCATGTCCTTAGCTGCCTTTCACATTGCTTTTCCCACTGCTTGCCCCCATTTCACTACTTTCCTATCACCCCTTTTTCTTTTCTTTATATTTTTCAGCTTGGTTTGCATGGAGCGGTGCAGCACGGGGCTCCATGGCACTTCACTTAGCTCAGCTTAAATGAACTTTAAAGAGGTTTTATGTCTATATGTATTTATGACAGTGTTACTCACATGTAGAAAATAAACACCTATCCCAAGTGTTGAACCCAACCCCTTCTCTACTATAGCACACGGCACTTCCCCATCACACTGCATAGGCTCTAGGTTAAACAGGTGTTTCCAGCAAAACATACTGCTTGTTACTTACATACATTATGCATGTAACTGAAATAAAAAACTAATGTGATAATTGGGACTGTACCCTGAGCTCTGGTGCAATAATAAATATTAATGAAGGCATACTAATGGATTTAAGTCAGGCATGTGATAGCAGATATATGTGCCCTTTTATCAGCAACTTGTGGTAAGACACCTGCTAAGGCATCCATGGCAAAGTACATGTACAACTGGGACCCTGTTGCAGAAATACAACCATATAAAACCACACATACTCATGGCTGTGGAAATGTTTCTTATAGCCTATATATGTGCACATATATCCCTCAAATACAAATGCTTTTGCAGAGTCTCAGTTGCTCACTCTGTTAAATGCCTTGCATGCAATACCTTTTGCCACACACAGTCCTGGGATCGAATCCAGTGTTGTGTCCCACTTCAATTACATTACTGTGAAGACAGCAAGCAATGACGGAGTCATGCAATCTTACTCCCCACAGGTTATTGCTACTTAATTAACTGCTATCCAGTTTTGCAAGACAAAGGCCTGCAGGCAGAGACACAAGGCACATATCCATATAGCCTAACTATATGTCACCTACTACTCTGTTAGTTGTACAGTTGCATAACATACATACCTTAAGCACATGCCCCAATTGCACTCTATATAATACGATTACCCTGACTCTGCCATAACAACAGGCTTGACACAGCTGATGCAGTTACATGTACAGCTTACTGTCCACCAAAGTGTTCAAACTCTCCCCTATGTGTTGTAGGCTGCAGTAGCAGCTGCAGCCTGTAGCATACACAGCTGTATGTAAAGGTAGCTGCTACAAACCTACCTTACCTCCTTACCACCTAGAACAAGGGATCCAGACACAGCAACACTTAATGGGGGGCAAAGGCCCACCGATAGGGACATGTGTAACAGTTTGCCCCTACAAAGATAGTATGCTGATAGAATAGCAGCTATTGCAGTAGCATGCATAGTCTGATGGGTACACATTGTGACATGCACATGTCTTCCCTTACTGACCTCAGCCCACAGTGATTGCCAGTGCACTGCCAGATGACCACAATGGTATAGGACACTGACCATACATATGAGGCAAAACTGCGGACATACATTATAAATCTGTACAGTGGGCATTGTTTGTACCTACCCCCTGCGATGCTATAGTCTCCACACCTCAGTGATGTCCATCTCATAGACTAAGACAGGGGCCAAGGCCTACATTAAGGAGTTATATATTGCGCTGTGGTGGCATTTCGTTGGCTAACGATAGTGCAATACAGCTATTTTGGTTGTAATTAGCAATTTTGAGCCACAGAGTGGTGCAGGGGTAATTACCTGCTAATGAGCAGTACCTTACAAAGGCAGGCAGCTTATTATGGGGAACAGGTCTGTATGAGACTTAACACACACACACAGAGTTTATTATCAAAAGATTACTTGAAGCAAAGTTCAATAAAATATTACTGCACTCCACCAGGTATGTAATATATTTCTACATATAACAGGCTGCAGATAGGAGGATGGAGGTATGGATAACAGGGAGTACAGCAGTAAGCCTGTCTTTGACCTATGGTGATGACATGTCAGTGATACCCTGCTGACCTACACCTACACGCATGCCTCTCAACTGTCCCTGATTTCAATCACAACTCATGTCTGTCCCTTTCAATCCCACCTGCAACGGTTGGTTGTTGTAGGAAAGCTAGTGGATTATACATAGTACACATTGACAGTAGGGGAGGGTGTGCACCCCTGTAATGTCAAACAATTCATCTCCTCTCATTCTGTCCATGTCTCACATAATTAGTTCTGACATTGTAAAACTGAACCTGAATGTCCCTGATGTACTCTGGCTAAGTCTCTGAGTCTGTTGACATTTGTTCCTGGTTGGTTGAAAGCTATGCCTAAAATGCCTGTCAACCTCCTACAGCAAGAACTAAAGACAAAGCCATACTTAATGGAGGGAGTGGGGACAAAGGCCCACACTCATTTTACATACCTGAGGCAGTGATAGTAGTACTGGCATATCATTCTCAATACACGTGTGCTGGGTGTTATGTTTAGGTTTATCACATATACTTTCATATTGCATAAACAGGTGTATTGTACTACCAGCATTAACTGGATGTAGCTGATGTGCATGCCATAATGGGCTTGGATTGTCTGTGTATGTTGTTGTGAGTTTGTCTGTTGTGCATGGTAGCAGAAATGTGAAGATGTGGAAGTTGTACTGCAGTTGTGGACCTTCATCTGTATGTGTCTGTGTGGATTACCATACATATCAGTGCAGGTAGTAATGTACTGCTGTTGTTTTGCTTCTCACATGTGGCTGGGGGGAGGTTGGAGTCTGTCTCCCCAGATGCTGATAATGATGGTGGAGTTGTTGGTGGCTAAACCTGTCCCAGGGGTTGACATCCCTCTTCTGCTCCCATTGTCACCGAAAACAGTCAGTATGCTCACACATACCCAGTCCCAAGATGCCACAGATAGTGGATAGTCAGAGGGTGGTGATGTTGAACAGGGCAGTGTGACAACTGTGGCTTCAGTGAGGGTAGACACTGGCCATAGCCAGAGAGCTTGCAAGGTTCCACACAGCCAGATTGACAGGGGTGCTCATAGGAGGACTGCTGTCCATCCACCTGTTGCAAGTGTCACATCACAGGCTACTCTCTGCATGGTTTTGTCCATCATGGAGGCACAGGAATGTTCTGAATGCAACACCACATGGATGCTTAAGGTTATGGATGCACCAGAGACTGACATCTGTGACTGCCTCCAACACATTGTGGACACCCTGGATCAGTTCCCAGCTGTCATGGATAGACAGTGGGTTGAAGCAGTGTCTGTATTTGACTGCAAGATGTCTGTGCTGGAACATTTGGTTGGAGTTGGGCATTGGACACGTGGATGAAGGTCAGCAACACCATCTGCTAGGAGTCCATGTGGCCATGCACAGTCATGCCCCCTTACTGGCAGTACATACAGCTCTACCGAGGGAAGTGTGCTGTCCACACCTTGACATGGAAGGCCATGGGCATGTGGTGCTCGGCGATCCCATCTGGGACACAGCCCAGCATAATGCAGTCACCATCAGGTACTGGCACAGCATCTTACCATGGGCACGGTGGTGCCAGTGCTACTCCTGGCAGAGCCAGTTCATGTGTTCATGGCCAGAGATGGTGAACTGTCCACTCTACCATGTATGATCCACAGCTGTCCAAGATACACATGTGTAGGGCTAGCACTAGGCTTGACTGTGTGCCTGCACACACTCAAACACCACTGTTGTATGCAGGGCACCAACAGGCACACATGGCACCTCTCCCTGGCCCATCTAGCCTGTATCCCTTCCTGACTAACACACATGCTGTCACTTGCTTGGCATAGCCTAGGCCTCTGACAGCCCCACACCTACACCCTGTGCATGTGAGGATACCTGTGCCACATCCCTGCCACCCATCCCAATGATGCAGGGAAATGTAAATATTTGTCTGATGCACATGGTGAATATATTACCTTACATGCACTTGTGTAATGCAATATTGTTTTGCCATAGCACTTATTGTGGACCACTACAAGTATTGTATGCTGCTGTGTTTCATGAATGCACATCCAACTTTGTGTAACTTTGTTGCATGATGTTAGACTGGCAGTAGAGTTGCAGAATGACAGGTGTGTCATGGACCTGTGGATGTGTCCATTCCATGTGTCTGAGGAGTTAACCAATGGACACATGGCAGCAAAATTGTGGCACAGGATGGCATGGCAGCACAGCTGATATCTGTTGTCAGTAGAATAAGGCAGTAGACATGCATGACTCCTTAAGTTCATATGTATATAACAGTGTATCAGGGACAATGGTGGCACTCAGCATAAACATGCATTCATACTTTGTGACAAAGTCTGCTACACTCAATATGTGTCACCTGCATTTTCTGAATGTATAAATCAAGAAGGTGGCAGACATCAATTATGCTTATGCGGAAGAGGGCAATGTAGAGGCCAGCAGCTAGTCACATGCCCATAAAATACATAACCATTCCACGGAGATAGCATATATGGGCATGTTGGATGATATGAGATTAACCTCTACTCAGCAACTATTACACACTACAGCTCACAGTACTTATCACGTGCACCACAGAGTTTATCTGACATTAGACTGTCAGCCAGCACCCTTAAGGTGGATGACATCAGCAGGCTTTGTAAAGGTGGCCAATGTAGAGGCCAGCAGCTAGTCACAGAGCCTTAAAATGTATAACCATTACACAGAGATAAACATATTTGTAGTGCCACAAGAGGATATATTTACATGTACACACAAGTTTGATGATGTAAGATTAAAACCCCTGCCTATCTATTGTTATACACTACAGCTTGCAGTACTTATTGCATGCATCACAGAGTTTATCTAATATTAGACTGTCAGCCAGTGTTTTTAAGGTGAATGACATCAGCAGGCTTTGCTGACAAGGGCAATTTAGAAGCCAGCAGCTAGTCACAGGGCCATAAAATGCATACCATTGCACAAAGATAGTTCATGAGGGCATGTCCATAGTGCTCTAAACCCCTAACTATCTAGTATTACACACTACAGCTCACAGTACTTATAGCATGTGCTACAGGTTGTCTTATGTATATGTGGATGCAGACACAGTACATCTGGAGTACACAAAGTGGCCTAGTGTTAGACAACATGTCTGGCCTGGAGAGGGATACTACTTGGTACTTTTATTTTATCTAGTGTCTTAGGGGTGGATACCTGCTAATATCCATGCTATGTGTGTACACTTACCTGTCTGGCCATATGTGGCTGTTTGCAGTTTGATAGGCAGACATGTAGTCTGGGACAGTATGGCCTATGCATTGTACATTACACCACCTGCATACCTGTGTCTGTCTACAGGGTGACAGTCTGAAAGCACAGAGGTCTGTGGGTGAGTGGATTATGTACTGTTGTGGCCTTGGTCTGGTTCCATTGGACAACTGTTGTGATGTGTAAGTGCGTATAACCCTAGCATTCCAGGATATGTGGGGACAATCGTACATCCCCCACATTTCAGACATCAACACAGGGTCTGCATGACTGATTATCTGCTTGCTGGATCACTCGACCACCCTCATTTGCATGCAAAGCATCTGCTTATGAAGTAATTTGCATACCATGGACACTTCCGTGTTTCATGTAAGCAGTGTGTCACTATCCCTAAAGTGAAAATAAGTCTGTGTAGGCTTTATTAAATACCCCCCAGGAGAAATATTTCTATTAATTCCCTAGCTAAACATATTAAAGATAGGGATTCAATGCATACTTTTTCTTCTAGGGTGATAGAAATGGTTATTAAAAATTTGAGGAGAGGAGACTTGAATAATAAGTTAGAAGTTACAGAATATAATTGGATACTTCAGCTACAAGGTGATTGCCCACCGGGTATAACTCAAACTGTTACATTGAAACCAATTCTCAAATATAAACAAATGTGTTTACAATGAACTACATAGCTGTTTCAAAATTTTAGGATGCTGATTATAAGGAATTTTTACTAGCTGTGAATTTGTTATTGGCTGTGTATGTTTAGAATTTGTATTTATGGGGTGTTAATTGTAAAATTATCTAGCAGTGAGGAAGGGTTATCCACCCAAAAGCTTTGCTGTTTATGTATTAAATGATGATTATGTATTAAACTTGTTTTATTCACATGCTGCTGCATTCATTTTATTTGCTGGATTTTCACGTATGAATTTTGGCTTTACCTTGACTCTTGGATTGTACTTCTTTCTTCCTTAAACCTGTTAGTTATAGCGCTTACATTTAAAATGATTTCATTTTACAACCTATTTCTTCTTCTTCCTCTTTCAAATTTCCTGTAACACCAGACTTAAAAGATGCTTATCATCCTATTCCTATTCATCCAGACTTCAGGTGTTTCTTTTTTTTCTCCAAAATCTCTTTATTTCAATTTTCTTTTTTCAAATAATAACAATATGGTAACTCAAAAACACAAATAAACAATACAAATACCTATCTAAAGAAAACAGACAACAATCTTGTTCCGAGAAAATTATACATACATATATATATATATATATATATATATATATAAAATATATACACAAGAAGTCACTACATTGTCAAGTAAAGTATGAGAATTCTTATGTTCATTTGGTCTCATAAGGGATAGTTAAAATGGGGATAGTCTATATATAAAGTAAAGATAGAAATTTAACCATTAATTTGTATGTTTAGGGAAAATATCTAGTTACACATATACTAAGAGAATGGAGAAGATGCAATAAAGACTGGTTATACTACATTCATTTCTTATTTAAAGGTTAGCTTTTCATGACAATTTGTAGGCAAATTTTATTTGTCAAGAATTATATCTAGTAAGTAACCCCAATGTTTTTAGTAATAGCATTTGTTTTTTGTTTTTGAATACATTCATTTGTGAGATGAGATATATTTGATAGCAAGATTGCTCAAATTTTCCCATGTAATTGGTGACATGATTCCAATTCTTTGTAATAAAGAATTTAATAAGGGCACACATCGTAATAAAGACACGTTTTAATATTTTTGGGAGTTGATTGATATTAATGTGCAATATAGCTGTCTCCCAAGTAAGGGTTGATTTTTCATATCCCATCTTCTCTAATCTTACTCTCAAGTAACACCATACGTTGTGTATCTTAGTACAGTTCCACATGACATGTAAAATATCAGCTGTTTGATCCGGACAATGGGGACATATAGGCGAAAAGTTAGGATTGAATTTATTTAATTTAGATAAGGTATTGTTATTTACCATAATTTGTGTATATAACAGCTTCTTGAAAGGAATGAATTTGATTGTATTTTCAATGGCTAGTTTCTTCATTTCTTCAGTCAGTGATTGATTTTTCATTTGCCAATAGTTTGAAAATAATAAAGAATTCCTATGTTTTGCACTCATTGCAATTTTATAAGTCCTAGAAATTGTTTTCCCTTTAATCGCAATATTTTTCAAGTATTAATTTAACTAAATCTATGTTCTGTAAGTCAGTGTGTATTTGTGAGAATTTAACATTTATATGATGATGAAGTTGGTTAAGGATAATATTATATTTCATAGGAAATTTGAGTTCAAGTCTCATCTGCCCCGTGTTAGAGTCTTTATATTGGTCTATATCCCATATTGTGTAGTCTTTTATCAGGGGGTAGTTTGTTAGATTTACTGGTTTATTATTTATTAGTAGATTAGGATTTAGGTGTAACAGTTGTATAAGAGTAAAAATGTCAGCTAATTGCAATGATTTAAATAGTTTCTATGTTGTAATAATCATGTTTTTAATTAGTGGGTGTAAATTATTTGTGTATATGCTAGCCTGGTTTAAATTCAAGAATGGTAGGGATTTGATATTACAGCCAAGGGATTTCAACTGTTCATATCAGATTTTGGTCCACTGGGGTGTCCAAGTATTTATATATGAGTCATAGTTTATTATTTGTATTAGTCTGTATACAGTAATTTTACTATAGTAAAGCTTAAAATCAGGTAACCCCAATCCCACTTTATCTTTGGCGAGTACAAGTTTAGCATATTTAATTCTGGTAGATTTGGGATACCATAAGAATCTTGATATAGCTTTTTCCATAGCAAGGAAGAAGTTTTTCGGAATATTTGAAAAGGTAGCATTTAAATGAAAGAGTATTCTTGGTAGAAAATTCATCTTGACAACATTAGCTTTGACAGTAGAGACATATTTATATTCTTCCATCTATCCATATTGTTTTGAATACTAGTCCATGTGGTTATTAGGTTATTGTTTATAATATCTTTGAAGTCTGAAGTAAATATTATTCCTATATATTTTATCTGGTAATTTATTTTGATCTCACTCATAGGAAAGTACAATTCTTTATGCCCTATAGGATTGAGGGGATACTTCAGGCGTTTCTTAAGGTTTTGTGTGTCTGCATAAGATTATCAGTTCTCTGCCTTACCCTTTAGACTATCCTCTATACCAAGTGTGTAGCTTCTGTTCCAGAATTCCATACAAGCAGGCCTGGAAAATAGATTCTTGTTTTTCTCCTTGTAAATAATTATTCCTATATGCCTTTCCATCCTTTCCACTAATATCCAAGGTACTTCAAAGATTCAGAAAGAATCCCCCAAGATCATTGTGATGACTCCCTTCTGGTGCAGGCAATCATTGCAGAATTCAGAATATCCACATTTCTTCCGTATTTAGATAACTTGCTTATCATTGTAGAGCCATTTTCAAAAATGTCAGGAATATGTATTTTGTGTGGGAGATCTCTTGCACAAGCTGGGAGTCCAAGAGAACATTCAAAAGTCTTTCTTGACTATGTCACACAGGATTCTGTTCCTGGGATGTCAACCAGACACCGTAGATCAAGGTGATTTTCTTCAACAGGAAAGAAATAGATCTTTATTTAGATAAATTTCCAAGATGTTCCACTCAGACTATGGTGACTGCGAGGAAATACCTAAGGATTTTGGGTGTCATGGGATTTATGATTCTCAGGATACCCCTGGCAAGACTCCACATCAGAAGGATACAGTGGTGTCTGAAATTCCTTTAGTCCAGCAACAACACCCTTTATCTTTTCAGATCCCAATACTTGGGGTTGTCAGAAGAGAAATCAGTTAGTGGAGGCAACAAATATTTTTAAATGAAGGTCCTCCCTTCTATCTCTAAAGCAGTCATGCACCACAGATGGTTTGGATTTTGCTTGGGCAGAAGTTTCAGGACAGATAAAAGGGCAGGGAGGGTGGGACATCAAGGACAGATTCAAGCAAATAAATATCAAGGAGATGTTTGCCCTGATCAAGGCAATTATTTTTTTTAAGCATTTTTCATCCCTAGGACCTCTTCAAGTGGTTATGAACAATAACACAGTGATGTGGTACATCAGCAAGCAAGGGGGAACCAGGTAGTACCCCCTTTCCAGACTACCCATGTTAGCTTAGGATATAGCTTCACAGCACAATCTCACTCTACAGGCATCCTACAGTCTGTCAGAGAAAACGTATGTGCAGACAAACTGAGCAGGATGAGGGTAGACCCTCACAAATGAAAACTAAATCCTGACATCTTCCAAGATGTGATCCATCTGTGGAGAGTTCCTCAGGTAGAACTATTTTCCACCTCTCTGCACAATCAACTGGCAAACTTCTGTTCCAGAATTACATATAATAGGGTCTGGAAGACAGGTTCCTTTTTTTACTTTGTACAGGAACATTCATGTATGCCTTTCCATCCTTTCCACTAATATCCAGAGTACTTCTGAATTCATAAGGAATACCCCTCAATCATCGTGGTGAATCCCTTCTGGGCCAGAAAACCATGGTTCTTCCTTCCTTTGGAAATGGCAATGGCGTAATTACCATAAGCATACTCATGGAATTGAGCTACTCTCACAAAAGCAAGCATGTTTGATGCACTCTAACATCAATCATCTTCAAATGACTGCCTGGATAATAGGGTCTTAATACCTTTTAGGTACCTTTTTTTATGAAGATGTGAATCAGATACTATTGAAGGCAAAAAAAACCTGTGTCCAGAAAATCATATATTAGCAAATGGAAAAGTTTTTCTAGTTGGTGCCAACAACATAACCAGAACTCATTCGGGACCAGTTGTTCTTTGGTTTTACACTTTTTATGTGAGTTACTTTCCTATGGCCTTTCTTATTCTTCTAGCAAGGTTAAGTTTTCAGACATTTCAGAATGCCTTCACAAGGATCTTCCTCTTTCAGGGCAGTCACATGTCAAAATGTTGTTGAATGGGGTTTTGCATAAGTGGACTGCTTGTAAACCAGTGGCCTCTCCTTGGGATCTTAATTTTGTGTTAGAGAAACTAATACTTGCTCCATTTGAACTAGATAATCTGGCTGACTTGATGTTCTTAACATAGAAACCAGTTTTACTGATTTCTGTGACCTCTCCAAGAAGGATATCTGAGTTGCAAGCTCTTGTGGTGAGTTAATGCTACCTCATTGTCCAGAAGGGCAGAGTTTCTTAGAGAACTACTCCTTTTTTTATGCCCAAAGTGGTATCTGAGTTTACTTAAAGACAAATTACCCATCTCCCCGTTTTCTTTCCTGAACCTAAAAATGAGAGAGGAAGGATACTCCATACTTGGATGTCCACAAGCAACACAGATACTATCTTGATAGAACTAAATCTTTCAACTCTTTGGATCAATTGTTCGTTTCTTGTGAAAGTAAGAAGAAGGGACAACCTGTGTTGTCTAAGGCTATTATCTTTTATTGTACTCATCATGACAAATGTATTCGAGGCAGGGTCAAGGTCCATTGTACAAGGACCTTGACTTCTTCTATGGCATTTTGGAAAGGGTTGGATTCTGCAAGTATTCTAGCAGCTGCTGCTTGGTCCTCTATACATACTTTTACAAAGCACTATAAGCTTGATTCCATTTCTAGGTCTACATGATACTTTTCTAGAACCATTCTCCAGGGAATCCTGGACCCTTCTGCTTCCACCTCCCAAATATAGCTAGCTGTGGTAACCTACCCATATAGATAAGACTAATGCAGCAGTTATCAATATGAAGAACAAAGTATAGTTGTGCAAGTTGAACTTACAATAACAGTAGATGTTTGAATGATTACTGTTGCAGTAGTCACTCCCTCCTTCCATCCCTTTGTTTTTTGTGTATATTTTTTTAATGCCAGGTTGTGAACATTTATTTTTTGTTATTAATAGCCTTGTCCTTTCAAAGATCAGCATCCTTCCTTCTGTTGGTAGGAAAGATATGAAGGGCTTCACTCCCAAACTTGTCTTTTACTCACCTCAGCTCAAGCTACGTGACAGTTTGGATGCATGACAGGTGCCCTGCTGTTTTGAAAACTACCTGGCTGTTATATCCTTGGCAGGATATAAACCACGTAGCTAAGGCTACTGCAGCAGTGATAGTTCAGACATCTAAAGTTAGGGTAAGTTCAGCTTACACAACTGAACTTTCTTTGTAAAAAGTTATTTTATGGAATGTGGAACTCAAACCTTATATGGAAAGTCAGGAGATCTTAGTCAGTAGAATTAATGCTGCAGTGTTTAATTTTAATTGGTCACTGATTGCTCTAAATGTGATACAATAATGTTGATTTTAATAAGAAAAGATATAACAAATGCATGGCTTTGCTGTTTGAGGAGACAGGACCTTTATTTCTTAGTCTTCCATGTATGTGTATTTCATTGTAATAAGTGACATGATTATTCTCTGTTGAAGTGTGTTGTGTGTAGTTATCTGGCACCTTGACAGTTTGGTGCAGCATGAGTGAGTTTCTAATCCTTTTGTATCTAGCTGAATTAGAAATTACCTCTATGCCCATTGTGATAGTTTTGTCAAGCAAATTTATTGCAAACCCATACATAATTTCTTTCTTTCTTTGCTATTTGCAGAGTTTAAAGTCTCTACAGGTAAGTTTTACTAATAACCTCACTGTGAAGAAATTAAACACTGCCATCTGTGCTAGTATGTCTGGCTAAGTTTTATACATAATTTCAGATTAACCTGTGTATTATATGCCAGCATAACTATTTATTTTTATTTTACAATTGTTTACTGGGAAAGTCTGACTTAGAACAAAGCCAATTTTCAGTGGAGGCCCAGGAAGAAATGCTCCAGATGCATGTCTTTGTGATGTGGGATAAAACTGGAGCACTGAGAGGAAACCCACATGAACACAGGGAGGACATGCAGACTCCACACAGAAGGCACTCCAGCCAAGAATCGAACCGGACATCCTCTTGCTGTGACGTGACAATGCTACTGTGCCAACTAGTTATGAGATTGTAAATATGTTCTTGTATGTTGATTCATTCTCTTTTTGTACAGGATGTTTTAAAAATTGAACAGCATCCTTTTGCATTTCTAACTGCACATGTGGGTGAAGGAGATTCTAAATGCAGACTGTCTCAGGGTCAGCTGATCTACAGATGATGTCATCAGAATGTACTCAGATGTTCTATGTTTACTGACAGAAACTGAAAGACAGGAGGAAGGGACTTTGATAAACAGTTGTTTGTTAATTTTTAAAGAGTGAATGAAAATAAGAACTGGAGCAGTTGAGGTAGTTAACTGAGTGTATAAAAGAGCCTGCTGAAGACAAACAGCTGAGTTCAGTTTACATTTGTCTGCAGTTTTGAGTTCTCAGTTCACAGTTGTACTGAGCAGTGGATACCCAAAGGACTCATCAAGAACTGTAGGCCTGCCTTTGCTCGGTTGTAATACTTAGCTTAGATCAGGGACAGTGTTGTTCAGTTAGATAGGAAATTATAGCTAATTAGTCAGAGTTTTTTCTAAATGTTAAATTTCTATCCTTCAGTATTAATTTCATTTTCCTGGTGACTGAATTCTGTCTATTTATTGAAATTACTGTTTTACATTTTTAATCATTTTGTTCATTATTAAATATTTTAATTATCGTATATTGTGGCTGGTCAATCAGTGTATTCTTTAGTGACTTTAGAGTGCTTAAGCCTGCTTGATAATGCCAGGCCACTCTGAAAGCCTGGCTGCTTTAGGTCATATGCTACCATTTGTTTTGATATCTAATTTGAATTAGTGGACACCCCTTTGAAAGGACATGCAGATGCTCTGATTGGTGGCAGCATTTTACCGTATCATTTGGGAGAAGGGACACAGCTGGAAATCTTACTCAGGCGTTCCCAGAAGTTTGGATGTGTGAGATTCAATTTATTTAAGTGTGAGTGCATCAGAGGCTTTAAACTGGGACACATTGCTCTGAAGTGTGTCATAAGAAGATGCATTAGGGGTGGACAGAAGTATACGGTTCAGTCCTAGGTTATAGAGCATATTCCTGTTGTGCTCTTAGGGAAATTATGAAATATTGCTCCTGTTTAAGAGACAGTCTCACACTGGAGTCAGTACTGAGGGCTGAAGTTCCTTAGTTACTGACCCATGATAGTAGAGGACATCACATATTGGAGGCAGTTCAGTGGGATATTAACCAGGCATCATATATTGGTGGCAGTTTGGTGGGACATTAGCCAGACTTCACACTCACCATTAGACTTATTTGTATGCGAGTGGATAAATTGTTTGCATCTGGGAAACTGTATGCATGTGGAATTAACTATACAAACAGCATAAAGTTTATTTCATTGTGCGCTAGTGGGGGTCTAATCAATAAATGCAAGAACAGTATATCCTGGTCACAAAGACAGAGTATGCTTCTCAGGTGTGAGAGTAAGGTCTAATCAAATAGAAATAAAAGGAACAGAGAGGATTTTTTTCTTTAAGAATGTGTGTGGATTTATAATTATACACCCATATCTTATCTCTTTGGTATGAGAGTGTTTTTTTTTACAATGAGCACTAATACAAGTGGTATAAAAGAGTCAGAGTATGGGAATCCAAGCATATGTACAGTATGCTTAATTAATATTGAAAAGACAGCTGTAATAATTTGGTAAAATGGCCTGAGAACACTAAAAATAATAATGCTTTACTGGCTCAGGAAAAATCTATTTTTTGATAAGAAAATTTAAGAAAATTTAAAAAATAAATTTGAAACAGAAGGATAATAAATACTCACCTCATGCTGGGCAGCTTTCAAGTGCTGGCAGGAAGAAGCTAAAAATAAGAAAAATGAATCTGCAGTTAGAAGTCTAGAGTAAAGTCACAGCAACAGGCAGCTAATAGTAAACCTTATTGAAAAAATGCACTGATGAGAAATCTCATTCCTGGGTATGTATCCATTATGATAATTGTAACAGTTATCAGTTACACAACCAGAATCATCCGATGATGACTGGTCTGCATTTCCTTCTGCAGCCCCTCCACCTTATGACCTGCCTATGCCTCAAGAAGCAGATAGTTCTCCCTATCTAAGAGGGTGGGTGGAAGTAAATATGGCAGAATCATCTACTACTTTCCCAAATACAGCTCGTGTTACCTACAATACTTCGGATTCTCCCTCTGGGTCAGTTTATAACACTAGATTCCATCAACAGTGACATCCAGTATCTACAGTAATACCATCCGATCAAATCTTAATGCAAATAGCCAGTAAAGGAACAAATATATCACAAACATAAATATTGAGCTAGTGCTAAGTATGTGGGAAAATTATATGCTCTAATAATATTTCTCCATTGAAAACTATCACTTTGAAAAAGATTAAGCAAATTAGCGAACAGATAGATTCTGATTCTTCCACTGATTTTGATATAGTCCCTATACAAATGCATCCGTTGTGTCATGGACAGAATCCAGCAGTAGCAGCTACAGATATCAGAGCTGAACCCACCTAAGAGTAGTGTGGTTGTGGACTTCAGTGGATTTTCAAGCTATTGTATACTGTCTCCATCCAACTCAATCACATTCAGCTAAATATGCAAAGATCTTAAAACGACAAGTACAGCTAAAAACACAACCATTGAAGACTTGAGAGCAGTATTAAAATTCTCTACACCTCTGATATTCTCAGACAAATATGGGAAAATCGAATATAGGCAATAATATTTCAGAACACACAGATGATGGATTTCTGCCTGGTAGAAATAACTTGTTAAAAGCCTTTACGACAGCATGACCCCAACCCCTAGTAGGGCAAGAATTAAAGCTGTTGTGCAAAAGGAAAATTAATCAATTGATGCATATTTGCAATGTATGATAGATATATTTAAAGCCTTCTCTGGACATTCACAACCTACATTAGGTACGGTAGCCAGCTGGTTGTCATCAGCTTTTGTAAAGGTTTTGTTACTTCTCATACAAGAGCAAATTGAAAGGGTTTGTTTAAAGTGACCAAGACTGGGCATTCATGAAAGTGCAAATCAAGCACAATATGTGGCAGAAAGTATACATTGGTAAGAAAAAGAAGAAAAGAAAAAGTTAGTTGATATTCAGCTCCAACAATTTGTTATTGACTCACAGTTTGGGAGGGGAGAGAGGAAATCATGGATGAAGAGATAGCTTCCAATTTTTCAATGCACAACTCCCTGGACAATATCAGTAAAATTATTTACCCCTGCATCACTACAGACACCATGGGCATACCATGTTTAAATACTTATTTTAATTTTGGTTAGCCTGTACACTGGTAAAATGAATGTCTGATGCCTGCACAGCAAACACATTTGCCAGACATTTAAGGAGCACCAGAAGCTGAAAGAAATCATCTTGTATGGACTACTGCTTGGCAGCCACCAGCATAGAAACAAAACCATTAGGGCAGCAATAAGCAGGAACCACAATTACTTCCCTTTCTACAAATTGACCAGTCTGGATCTTTTGTCAGTGTTACATGCAAAATTCATTCATCTCATTTCACAGCAATACAGGAGTGACCAGGTCTATGATTACTTCATCAAATGCTGAACACCTTCCACTTTCTGAACATAAAGTTTGGGGTGTGGGAGTGTCTTTAGACTATCCAGAAACAAAACTTGTTCCTATTCAAATTAGTCTGCTAAAAACAGCATGTCTTTATTGTAGAAAAGTCAGCCCCTAAATCTGTTAGGTAGAGTCCTGTTATGTAATTATGATGCACGGTTTCATGTACACCAGATGGTTATTTTTAGATATTCTTAATGAACTCTTAAGATTATAATCAAATAACATCTGTACAGATGAAGATGCCATTTTTGCTATCCTAATATCAGAACAAGATATAGAAAATGCTGGCCTGGAGGAATTAAAAGTAATCCATCCACAGCTTTGGACTACCCTTGAAAATGAGGTGGGGCTGATACAAGATGCAGAACCTGTGCATGTACCATTGAAACCCTGGGGAAAAGGAATCAAACCTGTTATTTCTTCCCTGTTAAAACAAGGTATTATTGTTCCAACTCAAGATCCCTATAACACTCCTATTTACCAGTTAAGAAACAAGGGAAAACCACATACAGATTTACAAGCAGTGAATAGAGGAGTGGTACAAACATTTCTGGCAGTCCTTAATCCCGTAACAATACTGACTTCTAGTCCATAAGATGCCAACACCTTTTCAGTGATAGATATTTCAACTGCCTTCTCTTCTATTCATATACATCCAGATAGTCAATACCTGTTTGCATTCACATATGGGGACAACATTATACTTGGCCTAGATTACCACAAGATATGTAGAATCACCCACTCTAGAGGAATGAAAAAACACCTAGACAAGATTACATTTTCTTGTGTCTCTACTCTAATTCGATATATAAATGATTTAGTTTTAACTTTAATATCCCAAATGGCTGCAAACAAGATACTATTTTTTTTCTTTTGACAAAGTTAGCAGAGTTAGGAATTAAGGTTAACAGAAGCAAATTGCAGTTATGGAAATCACAGGTTTAATACTTGTGACACCTCATTTCAGAAGGTGCTAGACATATATTGCTTTCACGTATTACTGCAATACCAACTGCACCACATCCTGTTACACAAAAACAGTTGCCAGCTTTGCTGAGACTAAAAGGTTACTGTCAAAAATGAATTTCTAAGTGTGCAGAAGTAGTGAAACCTTTATTAGAACCATTAAAGAAAGATCACCCTGAACCTGTACCCTCACAGTACTGTCAAGAACAAGGTTTTGTACAATTAAAACATACTTTTAAACCCTCCTGCACTTGGATTGTCAATTCTAAGAGATTTTTCTTGTTTTACAGTGAAAGAAGTAAAGTAACATAAGGATTATTAGCACAACATAGAAATGACAGTTGTAGACCTGTTACTTATTTTAGTACAAATCTTGATTCTGTAGCAGCTGTCCACACCTATTGCTTTAAGGCAGTGGCTACAATGGTGATCTTAGGGGTAATGGTGGCTGCTCTAACTCTCAGGCCAGAGACTAATGTGGCAATTCCATACTCCATAGAGACATTGTTGTTGAAGACTAAAAGGCAATACTTACCTGCAGCACTAATTGTCTAATTATGAATTGTCCTTACTTAATAATCTTTCTTTACAGATTATTTGATGGCCACTACTTAACCGTGCTTCTTTAATTCCTACAGCGGAAAAAGTTCAACCTCACAACTGTGTATGTGTTAATACTGTGCTTCTCCCTAGGATAGATTTACAAGATGTTCCATTATAGAATCCAAATGTAATTCTTTTTGTGCATGGTCTTTTGTTTAAAGATACAATTGTGAACTTGTAGCAACCTTTTCCATGTACATAAGACACTATAGACAATAAAATGGAAATGTGTCTGGTCAAGTAGCTGAACTTGTATCTGTTACTGAAGCCTGTAAGACTGGCAAAGATCAGTCAGGAACAATTTTCACAGATTCTCATTAAGGAATAGCTCATGATTTTGGGACACTTAAAAAAGAACAAGATTATCTGACTTCAGCAAGAACTGTTATTAAAAATGCAGCTTTTATTAATGATTTATTAGATGCCTTATTATTGACAAGAAAAGTAGCTGTGATTAAATGTGCCCCACATAACAATGATGATTTCTTTATAAATAAGAATTTTGTAGATATAGCGGTAAGACAAGCTATATTGTCTTATCCTGTTCAGGCTTTACTTTTGCAGCAAATGAATTGAACTAATAGATTTTTCTTTACAGGAGATTTTTCAGAATCAGACAGAGGACTCTGTGAGAGAATAAGGTGGATAAATGATAGCTGTAGCCAGTCTTTAGACATTTTGCTGCACTGCCTGGATAGACAGTAAGTAGCTCCACAAAATTTGTTTAACTAAGTCAGTCAAAGCCTAACATTTACCCTTTCATTCAGGCAAAAATGCTCTAATAAAACAGATTTCTAATGATTGGTATGCCCCTCATCTTTCAGAAGTCACTCAACATCTTGAAATACTTGTGTAGTTTGTTTAGAAATCAATGTGTCTATATCTGTACCTACAACTATTGAAACACTGAAATGGCCCTGGGGACCATTCTGTTCCCTACAGTAGGACTTCAGTGAACTTCTCCAAGTGCAAACATTTAAATATACATTGGTTGTTGTTGACATTTCTCTGGATGGGTAGAGATGTATTCCTGTGTAAAGAATAATGCAAAGACAGTAGCCAAAAAGTTGCTAAAATAATTGATTCCAAGATTTGGCATCCCTTGTTGCATTCAATTAGGTCAGGACACTCATTTAATAGCAAAGTAATATAGCAGATTTGCAAAACACTGATTGTGAAATTACAGTACCCTTTGTCCCTCTAGACTACAGGTCAGCTTCAGGATAGTAGAAAGAGCTTACCAAATGATTAAGTCTGGTTTAAATGGACAGAAGCTTTGCCCTTAGTACTACTGTAGGATTATCCCCTCATGAAATTCTTATGGGCAGACCCTTGAGAATACCTGCTACACCCCTCGCCATGTATTTGTAATCACAAGACATTGAAAACCCCATTTTTTGTATTGTAAAACTTTTTGTTCTATTTTAGAGAAGTATCATAATTTAGTTTTGTATGCAGAACAACATCCAACAGAACAACAAAATCATAAATTGCAGCCTAGAGGGTTTGGCTACATTAAAGTGCATTTTGGAAGACAAACACTCAGCCCTGGGTGGTTTTGCTCACAAGTGACACTGCTATCCATTGTGAAAGCCTCCCCACCTGGATCCACATGTCACATGTCAAGAAATTCCTCCCTCATTATGTGTGCAACAGAGACTCTACTGACATAATTCTATATGAATCAGCAAAACCTATAGCCAGCAGAACCAGACAAAAAAAAAAAAACAGACATCATTACATTCAGACATGACAGCCAATGTTGTTCTTTTCATCTGGAACAAATCCTGAACTTTGTAACAGAGCAGGAAGATAAATCATGTGATTCTTTTACTTCATCCTGGCCAGGTAAATTTTACTGACCCTTCTTCAACATCAACAGTGCTTTTTCTTGCTTCTGAATACAACATCAGTGATTCATCATGCCTTTTGGACACTGACATAAATAATGTGTAATCCAAATAGAATTCATTTGCAAAGTCATCTGCAGTCATTGTTTTTGGTTGGAGATTATTTGGAGATTGATTATGCATGGACTCTAACCAAACAATGCACCATCTGTATTTGCAGTTTCTTCAAACCCTCTCAGGCCCCAACATGTTGTTTTACAATATGGACCTATCACTGGGACAGCTGCTGTGGGTTTCATTATCATTTTATTTCATTTGCTTTTCCATCCAGAACAGTGAGTATGTCATCAACAGCAACCATTGGAACTGTGAGTACTGTACGATTTCTTAATACAATACTTTTTCCTGCTGCCTTGTATACCTATGCACAGACTCTCAATATTAGTGACTGCTAGGTTTGTGTCATATACCTACTGCACATGATAGGGGTATTTCATTAATTCCTACACCAGTGATTAATATAAAGCTTCATACTGCATTTTTTTACTGTTTTTCTCACTAAAAGTCTAAATGCTAAACATGTTTCCACCAATTTACAGTAATGATGCTTCAATTATCAATGACTGCAAAAGGGCATATTTATTATTGTAAAATTGACACGCTTTTTGATGGAGACAGGGTTTGCAATTTTACTTGGATAATTTATGATGGGGCTGGAGAGTAGGGTATGGCAGTATTGCATGAGTTCTATTATATATGTGGAGATCAAGCTTATCTATGATTACCTACAGACAGGTCTGTTTGTTGTTATACAGGCTGTGTTAAAAAACATAAGCCATTTTTGCCTAATGGAAAAATTTGTAATTCCCATCACAAGAGAGAGAGATTAAAGCTATTCTGAACCCATGTGCAAAACTAGATGCCTTCTGTGTTTATCATAATACTGTTGAAAAGACTGCTTTTAATATATTCATAGCTATTATAATTTCATTATTAGGCCCTTATTTTTATTCATGGTAAAAGCTTACATTTTAAAGCTATTAGACTGCAGAAAGAGTTTCGATCTACCCATGCACCAGGTTAAATCAATGCCACCGACCACATTAGAAAAAAATCACAGTACAGTAGAAGAGGAAAATAAAGTACTGCAAGATTTTTGTAGATTGCTTGAATATATATAAGGGGAATATGACAACAAATGGAAAATATGCACCTGAATATTATTTACAGTATTCAAATTGTGTTTTTTATTTCATCAAGACATAGGCTTGGTTTTATTGCTAATAAAAGTGTATTTTTGAAAGCAATGCATAACATTTTTTCATGTCAGGGGCAGAAGGAAACTGTACATGAAGAATGTCTGTTAGAAAGTGAAACAGTGTCCACTAATCTGAGACCCTGTAGTCACTGTCCACTCATAAAAGAAATATATGATTTGGGTGATGCTTTACAGCACCATATGGGGGAATCTGAAGGGAAAGCATACAAAGAAGGAAACAATTTATAGTGTGTATTTCATTTTAATATGTTTCCAATACAAGATTGACTCCTGAGTGCTTTTCACTTTGTTTCTAATGATTTATTTCCTGACAAATTTGAAAAATGCTAGTATGCAAATGGGTACTTTTCCGTTAATGGAGCAGTAGCAGAATGTGCGGTTCAGTTGATGTCAACTCACTGCTGCTTATTAGTATTGCCGCGAAATGTGCACAAACTGAAAAGCAGAGCAAAACAAGAAAATGACCAGTACTGAAGCCAGAGAAATGTACAACCACAAACAAATAAGCAGCACTGATTTGACAGCAGCAGTATATCTTGCGTGCTGGACCATTAACAATCTCCTGCCATTTTCAGTTCACATTTTCAACAGCTGTTCCTATGTTTGAAAGGGCTTGGTCCCCATTTCTAGTCTCTGCAGGTTGACAGATATGCTTCAGACCATTACAAATATGAAGACACTGACCGTTCATAATCAAAAGATGGTCAGACAGAGGAGCACTTCCTTCTTTTTTGAGTATCGAATATATGTGATTTACACCCGATTTAGGAAGTAGAAGGGAATGTTGGTAAAACTGGCTGTGTGACTGCCACTCATTTCGGTGGAAATCAGTGACACTCCCGACAATGAATGCAAAATTAAAAGCACAATGCAACAACCAAAGAAGCACCATGGACGTGCAAGGATAGTGGCCCAACAAATGGCAAATAAAAAGCAGAACCCAGTAATAACCAGTGGTGGCTCGTGCCATCGGACTGCAGGACTTCAGCCCTCCTCCCAACTGTGAAAAGAAAGAAAAAGAAAGACCGATTTTTAAAAATAAAATATTTATTTGTATACTACTGTATACAGTGTATACTGCCAGCTGGCTGCTTAGCTGCAAGTCCGACTGACTCGCTGAAGTCCCGGAACTCAAACTGCGCATTCTCGGTGAGTTCCGGGTTTAAAAAAAAAATAAACTAGTTTCTGTAAATCCTGACTGCTGTAAAAGCAGTTCAAATTAAGGAGAGAAGGCATCAGTGTGATGCCCAGAAGTCTATGTGGTTTGTAACCGCAGTTTTGTGGAAGGGGATCAGACTGCTATTTCCACAGTAACGTATGTGATATGGATGGCTGGATGACTACTGATTGGTTCTCGCTCTCTTCCTGGGCTTTGCGTGCTGGAAAAAAAAACAGAGCGAAAAACAGTATCAGTATTTGGTTTATACATTACGGAGGTCGGAACTTCTTTCGATCGGACATTGAGTGACTGAGCTGAGAGCTGACTGAGACAGACTGACATATTAGTTTTTTACTCTTTTGGTATGTATGCATTTAGTTATTACACTTCTATCTACTGTTTGCGCCATGAGGATTTCATTTTAGTAACTTATCCAAGTTCATTCATTTAACTCATCATATAAAGCTGTTTAGACTCTGTATGGATATTAACTGTTATACTGAGAACATAGAAACAGATTAACTTGTTCTTGGAGTATGTATTTAAGGAAAAAGTGATGTTACTTTTAAAGCAACTTGTAATCAGACATGTACAGTATGTTTGAATGTTAATATTGTAGTAGAAAATGGATGTCAGAATCGACAGAGGTACCTTTAGAAAAACAGTAACAGAAATATGACATATGCTAATGGTTCAAGCAAAAACCAACAGAGCCAGCATACAGTGACCTGAAAATACTTTATTGGTATAAAAGCATAAAAAACAACAAAAGAAACAGACCCTCTAGATATTAAGTAAGCTGTCATGTAGCCAGTACATTGAGGTACTTTTTTTTTCTTCTCCACTTCATTTTCTCTTGACTGGACTCTCATAATGATGGTTTGGCACCCAGGGCAGTGTATTTAATTAAACTCCCAGTTTTTATGGTTTTGAGCATAGCCCTGCCCCTTTCTAGTTGGTCACACCCCTTCCCATTGGACCCATCCATTCAGCTGTCTCCTGCAGCCCCCCTTTGATTTGAAGTCACCAGCCGCCACTGGCAATAACATAAGCAGCTGTCACGTGGCATGAAAATAAAGTACTACTATGACCACAAAGCCAACATTAAAAACTGACCAGAAAAATAAAATAAGCAGTACTGACATATCAGAAATTCAAAATTGCTGTCTGAATGAACACAACATTGCAAGTGGGAAAAACTAAGCAGCAGTGAGTTGACATCAATCGCACATTTTGCTACTGCCCCGTTAATGGAAAAATACCAGAAAAATGTATAGAAAGTTCTTTTATGGAATTTGGAACTCATGCCTAATATGGAAAGTGATTAATGTAGAGTCAGGAGATCTCAGTTAACAGAATTAATGCTGTAGTGTTTATTTTTAATAGTTTAGTGGCTGTCCTAACATTTATACAATAATATTGCTTTTAATTAGAAAAGATATAAAGAATATATGATTCTGCTGTTTGAGAGGACAGGACCATGATATCCTAGTCTCCCAATCCCTGCCTTTCTTTGCAATAAAGGAGAATATTATTTGGTGTCGTATGTAGTTATTTGGTACTTTAACAAAAAAAAAAAATAAAAAAAAAATATATATATATATATATATATATATATATATATATATATATATATAAATATATTAATTAGATTATCGAAGTTTCAGAACATCGAACACCATATGATCGAAGTACTGAAACTTCGAAAATCTAAATAAATAAATAAATAAAAAAAACAACAAAAAAAAGTAACTTGTTTAAGCATGGAGACAAGCCCCGCTGCACCCTCCACACCACCTGCTACTTAAATATACCAACTCAGAGATCACACTTCAAGAGAGTATGGTGTGGAAAGGGAAGATTTCCCTTTGCTATGCTGTAGTGCAATCTCAGAGTTGGCATATTTAAGTAACGGGGGGTGTGGGGTATGCAGGAGGGCTTGTCCCCCTGCTTACAACAGTTACTTTTGTTTTTTTATTTTATTTTTTTTAGATTTTTGAAGTTTCAGTACTTTGATCATATAGTGTTGACCATATGATGTTCGAAGTTCTGAAACTTCAATAATCTAGTATAGACCCATATACATATCAGACATGATAGATACGGATGTATCACACACATTAAAATTTTTGGTCATGGAGAAAGTGTGGACTGGGAATAGAGGGGGTGTGTAGAGGAATAAAGTAGAATGTAAAGAACTAGAATGGATTATTAGAATGAGAGCCACTATGGGGAAAGGGTTGAATGATAAATATTCCATCAAACCTATGCTAGATGAGAGGCATCTTAAGAAATAGGTGTCTTTTATGTATTTTATTATAAATTGATGGATATAGGTATATCTTTTGTACATGTATTTATACCTTTTGATATTTATTGCACATTTACACTTTACTATGATACAGCTAGCTCTTTAATGGGCTAAATTATAGTGAATCCTTATTTGATGTTTTATTAATTGCTACTGAGTTCTGATTAGCTCATATGTATTTTTAAACTGATGAGTAGAATGAAGAATTTGTCTGATGAAGCATTTTTTTAATGCAAAACCGCTCACCGTTTGTATTTCCTGGAATAAAACTTGGCTTGATTTTATTACCTGTGGTCTGGTCGCTCATTGCTTTTTACTGGATATATATTTATATGTTTACACAGACACATATATACATATTTTATATATATATGTATGAGAATATGATTACATATGTTTAACATGCACTTCTGCAAAGCATTGATTCACAATATTACTCAATGCATCAAAAACAAACAGCAAAACTCATAACAGCGAACCTCAGAACATGATTCTGTGGGGGTGACAAGATTAACTCATTAAGCAGTGTTATGCAGTGTACGATGAACATAGCTCTCAACCACTTAGCACAAGAAATCTGGACAAAGCCAAAAATAATGTCGAGACAAAGGCCCAAAAATAGGGACACATTTTAAATATTGCTCTTATAAACTTATAAACTTGCTAGATTAAAATGTTTTGTGTTAATATACATTTTCTGAAGGATGTGATATTTGAAACTTCTGTTGCATTGTAGTAATTTCTAACTGAACAATGAGGAAGGGGTGCTATCTATGTAGCCAGTATGCAGTTATATAGCTGGAACTGATGAAATTTAAATATTTCCATCTCTTATAATATATAATGAATGATGGCTAGCATTATGCAATAACAAGGCCTTTTTTGTAATGCTACAATGTGATCCCTGAAGGAAAGCCATTAATCTTATTACAGTGGGCAGATCAAGGTTAAACTATGGCAAATAGAAGTGTTTGGAATGTAATAAAAATTAAATGAATTGAGGATGTATTTTTGTTATATAAACACTGTTTTCGTTTCATATTTTCCATCCACAGCAATGCATCTCTTAGTACTTTACTTATAGTATATTGCATTTTTATATTTAAAGCATTACACATGCACACTGTAGTAACACAGTGTACATATATCTTAGAAAATAGGTGGAGGTGTTTGCTTCTAAAAGCAAGAGGAGTTCTCTTTGACATCTGAACATCTAAAAACTTACATACTGACACATATCTGTTCTTTGTAATGTTGTCACATCACCTGACCTGTGTGGCAAGACATTATAAAATGTCCAATGAATCTGGCAGGACTATCTAACAAGAATATGATCTGCTGAATATTACATGTAGGAAAGGACCTGCCATGCAATATATTCTAATGAAGCCATATGTTCACATTGCCAATGTCTGAGTTTTAAACTATTAAGTTACTTTGGCATAAATGAAGTGCTTCCATGACTGTATGCATTGTGTGGTGCACAGTTCAAAAAATAATATGGGAGAAGGAAAGGCAAGCGAGTTTCTACTGCTTGGAGCTTAAAATTGAAACCACACTGTCTTCATCATGCCATATGTCTGTATACCACTTTATTTGTGTTTATTTCCCAAAGCATCTCCAGTTATAATTAAAAAAAAAGTTGCATTATACTATGCCATCCCCATTTTCCTCAATTAAAAAGTCTTAAAAATTAATATGGTATCGTCGAAATTAATCTTAGCAACTATGGCTGTAACCTCTTAAATTATTTACAATTGTGGCACTATGGCATATGCACGCATATACGCACACACACTCATGCATACACGTGCACACACCCACACAAAGATATACAGAGCTCCCATGCCAAACAAAATCCCTACTGTTTGTTGCCTCATATGCATATGTGATCGACACTCAGACCAGCAGACTGAACCAATTGCTAGTGTCCTGACAAGTTTGCCAAAGTTGCAGAAGAGCAAGAAAGTGACTATTGCATATTTTTCATATCTGCTTTGGTTAGTGACCACCAATGTTTTTGAATTTTTGGTTTGAATACTCACAATTAGAAGAGATGCAGGTATTCATAGTGGACCCTCTCAGAAACAGATTACCTTTTTATAGCTTGTAGAGGAAGCTTTAGTATTCTTTGGTTTTTAATTCCATTGATCTAATCTTGAAAATGGTGGTTTACAAACAGTTTGATGATTGTATTTGTCTTTTTTTTGAGGAGTAGGAGTATGTGAAATCGTTGTATGGTAGACACCATGAATCTTTCCATTAGGAATAGGAAACTACCTCCCTTTTCACATTAAGTGTTATAAGAAATCACTTTTAGAGAAACTGACACTTATCTGATCAATCTTCTTTTTCAGTGTGACTCGTTCATGATTTCCAGCCTTGCCCTTTCTCCAGGTCTTTAATCTTCAGATATAAGGTATATTGAGTGAGACTGATCATCAGCATTAACTGCTGATTTTTTGAGTGCTTCTTTCGGTCTCAGAAATAACAGACTATACACTGTGTTGTCTTCATGTGTTGTGACCTGCTATTTAACTTCATTGATTTATGAGTAGGATGTCTGCTGGGTCTGGTAGACTTGACTTGGTAGATTAGTTTGGCTGGGAAACTGCAAAAAAAAAAAAAAAAAAATACAGAAACCTCACTGCTGTAGAGGGACTAGTGTACACTAAGTGGGAGAGAGTGACATTTTTAAAGCCATTGATTAATTAGATTCAAATATACTTTTTACAAAGTTGTTTTTTATTACATAATTATATTTTTCTTGTCATGCATGATCTCTGTGGATTGTGTTTGGATCATTTTTCCAATGAAAATATAATTTGTATACAGGCTGCTATGAAAGAAATATCATGCCAGAGAAGGAAAGGAGGACAGACAGGAGGTAGGCTATTAGGTTACAAGGGGCTGGACTAGGGGACAACAAGTACAAAAGGGAGGGGTTGGTTTAAGGAAGATGTTTAGGTAGGATTAGACTAGCAGTGAAAGGCACAGGAATATTTTTTTTTCTCTGGTAAAGGAGGAAATAATGTCTTGCTCAGCTTGAATAGGATTGTTGGGAACCGTTTGGATACCTTTGCATATGCATGGCACCTTATTTTAAATGTATGGCATGCCAAGGCAATGAGGAAGTTAATTGGTTATGATGAATTGCAGGGTCCTCTGTGCACAAGGTAAAGTTGATGGAGGCTGTAGTGGCTACACAGCTGATGGTAGTGGGAAAAGTGAATAAGCATGGTGAGTGGAGTAATGACTATAGCATAAAATGGATTGCAAACTGCTGAGACAATGAGGTCAGCAATCTTAAACTGTATTTGCTTTGTGATTAGAAGGTCTGTTAGACAATGACACACACACACACACACACACACACACACACACACACACACACACACACACACACACACACACACACACACACACACACACACACACACACAAGTGCCTTATATTTGGTCAACTGTTGCTTTAGTCAACAACTGGGAGCCTAGGGCTGGTAGTTCAAATGCCCAGTTTAATGAATAGATGTTTTGTTGGATGTTTGCTTTGCCAAAAGGTCTGATGTATGCTAGCTGTGTGTGCCTCTTTGAGTGAAACAGTACTGATTGTGTGTTTGTGCGATTGTGAGTGCTTAGGGTTAGATTGGAGGATAGCTTTAGTGTGTGTGTGTGTGTGTGTGTGTGTGTGTGTGTGTGTGTGTGTGTGTGTGTGTGTGTGTGTGCGCATGTGTGCGCGCATGTGTGTGTGTGTGTGCGTGTGTGCGTGTGTGTGTGTGTGTGTGTGTGTGTGTGTGTGTGTGTGTGGTGGATAAGTACCAGTTTACTTACTAAATTGCTGGCTTTGATATGTTTTGCAGTATGCTTGGTAGGACACTATCTTGTTGTAGAAATGATTGATTTTGCCTCTGCTTTCTTGGGAGCTTGTGCATCAGTCAGTGGCATAGCTCTCAACCTCTTAACACAAAAAATCTGGGCAAAGTCAAAAGTAATGGAGGACAAAGACCTAAAAATAGGGGCATATTTTAAATATTGCTGTTATAAACTTAGAAAGTTGGTAGAATAAAAGATCTTATGTTACTATGCATTTTTCTGAAGGATATGAAGTCTGAAACACAAATGCCTGTCATTATATAGTGAATTAAATCTTCACTGATTTGCCATAAAAATCCAGAAAGCCACAAACTTTATGAGGAACAGACTGACAATATGAGGCAAAAATCTAGACAGCTGAGAGGTATGGTGAGTGAGTGAGTGAGTGAGTGAGTGGACACAAGCTGACATCTCTGGGAAGTTAAAATAGGAAACTAGAGATGATTATAAACATAATGAAGCAAATGAACAGGTAACTGCAGGAGGAGGAAAGTGGCATAGGGAAGCAGCTCCTTTGAAGCAGGATGTTAACTTGGGGGAAGGTTCTTGCTCTTTATGCAGGCAGCATTTAATCTCACAAGGGGAGGAATCATGTGAACACTGGCCCTATAGCCCACAAGATTGAGATGCAGACTGTTGGTAAGGGAAGATAGGGGTGCACAGGCTGCTTACTCTGTAGCAATATACTTTCAGCTCTAAGATACCAAATAAATGGGGGAAACTATTATTCAACTGTACAAAAGAGAAGGTCCAATGTTTTGCTTCATAATGTGAGTCTTCTTGTTTTGGGGTTGCTGGCATGGCATTTTGAGTTGCAGATTTCATTTCCTTCATAAAGGCATGCTAATGCAAAACTTATTATTGCACAGTTTTCTAAATTTATAAGAAGGATATTTTAAATCTGTAAGGGATGTCAAGCCTTTGTTCCACCACTGATTTCTAAGGGGTTGAAAGGTATGTAAATGTGTTGTATTGTAACTGAGCATCTTCTTAGAAGCTATTGGGCAGAGTATATATCTTTCAATGAATTATGTTTCCACACTTTGTTCAGTTTTACTAAATTATGCACAGTACTCATTAAGGTTGTAGTTTCCCGAAATCTGTTATGTTTGCAGTTGCAAATAATAACAAGAATGTGAGTTTGTCCTTCATATTATTCATGAAATTCATCCTAGTGCTAAACCTGCTAGCCAGCACCTTCCTAGTTAGGAAATAATAATTAAAATGTATCCTTGCTGTCGTAGTACCAGAGGCAGCCCTATAACTGGTATTATGATTGATTCTGGAGCTGAAGGGTTGGGAATGATATATAATCAAGCAGTAAATGAAAGGGCATACAGTGGGGCCACCATATTGTTAAATAAATATAAATAAATAAATAAATTAAAAAAAAAACATGGAATAATGTTTGAGCCTATTTTATTCTTGATATGAATGTACAGTGTGTCAGGATCCATGGGTATTTCCATGGAATGCTAACTGTTTAGACAACCATGGTTAATTCACGCACAACAACAGCAACAATTAAGGTAATGTGAGGGAGGTGCAGACTTAGTAGGTTGCCAAGGAAGTTCAAGCACTGGGAAGCCTGTGAAGCTATATATATAATGTGTGTGTGTGTGTGTGTGTGTGTGTGTGTGTGTGTGTGTGTGTGTGTGTGTGTGTGTGTGTGCTAATGACCAGGTTAAATTAGCGTTAGGTTGATGGCTGCCTATTTGATTGCATATAGTCAAATAGGCAGTTGAACGACAGGGGTGAGAGATAACACAACTCTAGAGGTTGGGAAAATTGTCCTTACCCCATGCTTGTACAACCTAGGGGTTAGTTTATATAAGTATCAGGAAGTACAGGGAGTGTAGGCTCCCACATGGGGGGAAGGCACCCTGCAAAAAATTATGTTTTTATTTTTTTAAGTTGCATTTTACATGCACAAAGCAGTTTCTCAGTGCTTGCATAGTTCTGTGTCAGTTATGTTGTTTTTGCAGTCAGTATTAAAGTAGATGAATTTAGGTAGGTGTTTTATAATAAAAGTGGTTGGGAGGTTATAGAAGGGAGCACTAGATCACAGAATGTTATTATTATTTTTTTTCCTGCCCAGCCAAGTGTGATGGTTGCCAGATCAGGGTGTAGCACTGGGGGCCAAATGAGCCAGCTACAGCTCTGGAATGAATAACAGTGATGGCAACACTAAGGATACATGCTGCCTAAATGGAGGGTCTATAACTGAGACAATAGGGTGGGTAGCTTTATGTACCTTATAGTGGTCAGTCTACAGAGGGATCTGCAGCAGAGTCTCCCTATGCCAACATACTTCGTCCCTCTGAGTGTCACAAAAATTCAGGGGAGGCATGTCATGCTTGCAGTATAATCAAAGGTTTTGAAACACAAAGCAATGAACAAGTCACCTATGTGATAATCCATTAAAGAGGGACACCTGACTTAGAGTGATGGACAAACTGCAGGTGGTCACATTTTGGTCATCAGAGGTAAGACCATTCCCCAAAAATTGCTTGGCCTTCAGTGCAGACAGATGTTGATAGCAGCCTGCAGGTTTTCTAAGCAGCATGCATACTGTAGAAGAATCCACTTCTCAGCTCACTGGTGGAACATGCAAGGCACTATGAGCCTAGTGCCAAGACAAAGGTTAGGGGATACCTCCTCCCAGGGTGGAAAACAGAGGCCGGGGGAGATCACTATTCAGTGGTCAAGTACACTTGCCATCACTGGGGGCTTGCCCCTGTGCTAAAGTACTGCATTCTCTCAAAAAAAGCTGACTAGTTGAGTTGTTGACAGCCATATATCAAAGCTTACCCGACTGGAAGGCAACCAGTGATGCAAGGCTTTGCAAAGGATTTTCCAAGTAGATCATATCCTATCCTCTGGAACAAGACATGTAAGAATGTTTTTGTCAGTGCCAGGGTGTGAAGCCTTGTTATAGGACAAGCTAGCCAAAGAGGTCAGCTTGGGCAGGATTGTCAGCATTTTCAAAACTCTAATGTTTCAGGTTTACATGGCATTCCAATTAGGACTAGCCTTGAAGAAGAATTCTGGGGACCTCAGACTCATATATCATCTTTCCTTTCTGTAGGGTGCCAGGTAAGCATGCCATTGATGAAAAAAATGGCAAAGTGCACTGTGCATTTGTGAATAATGCCATTGTCACTCACAGGTCTTGAAGTACCACTGGATGGTCATGTTTGACATTGATTTGACATTTAATTTGCTGCCCATATTCCTAAATGTCTGGAATCTTCTGTAGATGCAAGTGGGGAAGGGTTTGCTTTAACAAAGTAATGACAACGGGATCTGCAGTACATTTGAAAATTTTAACACAACCTTACAGTAGATCTGGGAAGATCAGTCAAGCCACTGCAAAGGTGGTACATTGCCTGGATGACTTCCATATCATGGGGTCCACTTAGTCAGCCACAGCTCGGGAAGGGGGAGGATACATTTCAATCCATTTCTCTAGGTTTAGAGGTAGTATTGATATGGGGCAATGAAGAAGACCTGCTACAAAAATTTGATTTCTAAGGATAGAAATTGAGGATAACAATGAGCAATATATTTGCTTGCCAGTAGACAAGCTTCCTTAACTGTGGGACAAAATAATACAGGTAAGGGAAAGGGAGGGGGTCAGAGTAGAGGAAAGTATGAAAATACGGAGCTAATTAACCTTGTCTGCAGGATGGTGGCTATGGGTCAGACTTTTGTCTACTAAATGGTGCTAAGTGCAAGCATCATACGGTATGGGCCACACAATTTTTCTGAACTGGCCTTGAAATGTAGCCACAATTCCTACAATGCTTCAATGGAGTTACATTTCAGAAGTCAGACTAGGTCAGCAATGGTGACTTCGAACTCTCCATGGATGCCACAAGGTCACAGGGGATAAAAGTTTACTTTGCAGGCAAGTGGTTCTTGTTGCCTTGGCCAGACGAGTGGGGTGTGATGTTAGGAGGATGTTACTTTTGTGGAACTTATGCCCATTTAGGTGGATTTAGATACTTGACATGTTGGCCACAGCAACTGCAGAGAAAGGTTTCATTCAGATAAGCAAGAAGTTGTAGTTGCTTTTGGCAACAGATACCCTAGAGACAATAAAGTCCACACATTAGTCAGGCAGCCTGCTATGCATGCTACACGTATTTTGCCAAAGACTGGGTGATTGCCAGGATGTTGATCACTGTGGAAGAATCAGGGTTATGGCTCAAGATAGGAGCCTGCCTCTATGGAAATGTCTCCTGCCCACCTTAGTGAGAGGGTTGCATGCTATTGTAAGCAATTACTGTGATTGTACATCATGTGTCTGCCAGTTCTTGCAATGTTACAATGGGGCCCTCAGAATTATTGAATTAGTGGCATGGACCAGAGGAAAGAGCCAGCATTTGTAGAATTGATTTTACATCTGCAGGACTCAACATCCTTCTGTGTTCACTCCTGTGAGACTTACCAACTGATTAACAGGCATCACATCATTCTTCAGCAACAAGAAGACAGGCTGTTCTGCCCAGTGGAATGACTATACAACCTTCAATAACTGTTGAGTATAGAAAGGGGAGGTAGGGAACAGTTTTTCATTCTGCAGGGGTGCAGACATAATGACCTATTAAGCAAAATTTAAACTTAAGGGAACCCACTTCTACCAGGATATTGCTTCTTTAAGGATTTAGCACATTTGCTTCAAATAAGGAAGGCCTCTGACTTGGATAAGGCAGCAGCCTCCACTGAGGTGATCAAAAAGTCAGGGAGATGGACATCAGCTACCAATGTATCGTATATCAAGTAAACAGCAGGGAAATGTGAACAAGACAAGTCAGTCTAGCAAAGACAAATAAACACATACAATTAAATAAAAAAACAGCTGGAAAGTAAGAATATATGACATCAGCCAGAAATGGGATGCAATTGTGCATTGTTATCATTCAACTAACCATGCCACTCTCTCTCTCTCTCTCTCTCTATGTCCCTCTGTCTGTCTCATTTTCCTTTCAGATCCATGGAGATTTTTTCTGATCAAGAATTTCCACATAAACTGGGAAGCCAGGAGAGGTACAGTCAGGTGCAGATGACCTCTCAACAGAATTGAGGATATGCTGTCAAGGGCAAATATGGAGCATTTGTCTGCAGCTGCTACCCATGATATATCAGATGTTTAGTCCACCTGATGGTCCTTCTGTGGTTGTTGCTCATTTAGGGGAGAATGACCTATATGTGCTATGGAAGAGAAAGGTATTCTGTGTGATCTTCTTCAGATCAATTACATCTACCTGCAGGCATTGGTGGTTTGGTCATAAATATTATTTCACCTTATTTAGCACCAGGTGGGCAGCATAGAGCCTATCAAAAACAACAGAATATATCAACAGGAAGATAACCAAGGTGGCACCTAACTTAGACCTCCTAGAGCTCAGGCACAAGGATTTTGAGGATAAGGACCCTTCTGGGCTTAAACCTGATAGAAGTCATTTAATGGAAGTGGCCTTGGACTTTTTAATGTGCACATTTCTCTATTCCTGCAAGAACTGGTGAGAGAACCATTCAAGAACATGAATGGTGGAGAATCAGGCATGTTAGACAGGATGACTGGTAGGCCTTGATAATGTTCATATTTTGGGGGTTATCAAGTAACATAACCAGCAGGTTTGGTGATTAGGGACAAGCACTTGACTGAACCATGGTGTTTACATGTTCCAAAGTGAGCAGGGGCAGCCTATTCTTGCAAGAATTCACCAGAATGAGCTGAAAGAATGCCATCTGATTGCCTGTTTGTAAAGGCCTTGCATCCCTGGAGATACAGCCAAGTTCAGAATTATCTACAAAGACATTGGGAATTGTACCAAATGATGTTGCCTATCAGATTTACTAATGATCTTGACTAAAGATATAGAATGATAAAGATATTGTACAGCCACTGTAAATAATATTCTGACAAAGCTAAGCTAGAATATATTATATAACATGACTAAGGCAATGAATATTGAAATAACTATGCATTTTATAAAATGTTGCAACTAATGTGTTCATTCAAAGGGCTGGTTTGTGTTCAGCCATAATCCGTGCATACAAATTAATGACCTAAGGTGCTAATGCAGTTTGAAAGATGGAATAAAATACAGTCAAGTTCTTTAGTCAGTGTCCAGTTGTCTTCACTGAGGTGCAGGTGCTGGCAGAAACATTTTTTTCTAGTGGAAAAATAATTTGTCTAGCAACTGCTACAAACATAGGTGTGATCCTTTTAAAAGTAATAGGGACTGACAGGAAGTAGGCTGTTAGGCAGCAAGAGGTGGGGCTAGACATTGATGGGAGTAAAGGGTGGGCTAGACTATGGATGGGTATGACTAAGCTAAAGCAAGATAAAAATTGTAGTGAATGGCACAAGAACATTCTTAATCTCTCTGGTGAATCAGGAAATTTAAATGCAACCATCCCACCTTTTTAATCATGTGAGAAGCCTCTGGACAGTGATAGTTAAGGATGAGAGTTAAGGAAGATCATGATGGATGCTGTTCATGGATGGATAGATCTTACTGGCCTCAATGATGTCCACATTTAGTGGAGTTATCAAGTAACCTATCTGAAAGTTTTGATGAGTGGATACAAGCAAACTCCTGGATCATGATGTTGGTTATTTTCCAAAGAGGTCAGGGGCAAGATGTTGTAGAAGGAATTTACCAGCATGAGCTGGAGGAATGCCACTTGTTTCCTATCAGTGTGGACTTGGACTGGATGTGAGCAGGCAAATCTGAAGGATGCACCAGCCTCAGGCCTATTAGTGATAGCCTGGGGGATTAAGGAGGTGGCTGGTAGACCCAGTGCTGGATGTGGAGCAAAGAATAGGATGTAGTAGGGTGATACAGAAGTGATAACCTCCCAATTAAATAAATAATAACCTCTTCAGCATTTCCCTGCCAACTAGTTCCCACAGATATCATCAAAAAATACCTCAAAAACTTAAAGCCTACAATAAGTCTCAATGACAATCTACCTGGCCATATATTAAAATAGCAGCAGAGGCTCACTTATATCCAATTTCAATTTTAATAAATCTATACATACCTAAAAATAAAGTCCTCTCACTGCTGAAAAAAATCATTCATTTTTCCTCTGCTGAAGGGAGGAATCAATATACGTGTTTCAAACTATAAAATGATCCCCCTGCGCGTAAGGAACTGCACGGCTCTCCGTAAATAACAACAAAAAACAAAAATGAGCCAGCAGCAAGTAGACTGAGTTAGAAAAAAGAGTAGTTTAATAAAGACTACCCACACAGCATAATGGCATCCAAAAACAAACCGGTTTCGGCAATGGTTATAAACCTAGCCTTCTTCAGTGTACAGCAAGGAGCCTAATCAGAAATGCTGTATTTAAACAGGTAGAGCCATGCTGATTGGTTACAAAGTTTTGGACATTTGCTGATGAACAATCAGCATGAATAACAAAGATTAATATGAATGTTAATACGTTCAAAAAACACATTCAAAAAACACATTATGGACCTGAATACATTCAGCAATTTTAAGTTTAGCTGTTTCTATGTATATATATTTTTTTAAAAATACATAAATATGTATTCTAAATATTAAGGCACCTATTGTACATAATCCAATATTGAACAAAGATATATAATATATGCATACATGCAAAATACATTATAGACCAGAGTACATACAGTGATATTGAGATTAACTATATCTGTATATATATATATTTTAATATACATATGTATTCTAGATATTAAAACACCAATAATGCAACAAACATATATCATATGTTCAAGTTTTTGTTTATAAACATTCATTTAGCCCAGGATTAAATAGTGCACCTAATTTAGTTATCCATTTCTTTTCTTTTAGGTTGAATTTATTATGCCAACCACTCTTATTGGTTCTATCACCAATAATTTTATCAATAATGGTAAAATGAAATTTTGCAGTACCATGGGTGAGAGTGTGTTTGTATAGTGCGTTGGTTATTTTCTGGCATCTAATATCACTGAGATGCTCAGAGATACGTAATTTAACTGGTCGTGACGTCTGCCCAACATAAAATGAGTGGCAGGTGCAACAGGCCAGATAAATGGCCCAATCTGTGTTACAGTTAGCAAAAATGTAATGTCAAAACTGTATTGGTATTCCTGCTGGTGAACTCCTTGATTTTCAACATATGCTTACAATTGACACAGTGACCACATGGAAAGGAACCTATAAGCTTATCACCCAAAATAGTGGTTTGATACACCTGTGGTAAAGTGGACTCATAGTGATGTTTATAGTGATTAAAATGGCCAGCCAAATTCTTGCCTTTTTGAAAAGAGAAAAGGCATTTGTCAGGAATAATGTTTTTAATTCTGACATCAGCCTCCAGTATATTCCAGTTATCCCTGATGATCTTAATAAAGTTGTTGGTATTTCTGCCAAATGTGGTAGTAAGTCTTAGTTTATTGGGTTTGATGTACTTCTTTTTATATGTTAATAGATTAGATCTATGTAGACCAGATGCATAATTCTGAGCCATGGTCACATATCCTGAATTATAGCCCCGCTCAATGAATCTATTATGTAAATCCTGAGCATGATTGACAAAAGTATTATTATCAGAACAATTACGCCTAATCCTGATAAATTGTGATTTAGGGATGTTCTTTGCAATATGTTTTGGATGAAAGCTGGATGCGTGGAGAATCGTATTGTATTGAGGGAATTTCCTATGGGTTTCAGTTGTTAAGGTGTTATCATTGTTTCTAGTTACCAAAACATCCAAAAATGTAATTGATTTTCGGTCATAGGTAATTGTAAATTGTATTCCCCATATATTATCATTCAGATATTCCATAAATTCCTGGAGATATGGAACATCCGATCTCCACACCATCCAGCAATCATCCAAATATCTACGCCAGATATCAATTTCTGGCAAAAACAAATTATGAGTGTCGTCATAGATCATAATTTGTTCAATATATGCCATAAACAGATCTGCATATATGGGGGCAAAAGATGCCCCCATAGCTGTACCTCTGATCTGTAGGTAACATTCCTGGTTGTAGAAAAAAACATTTTTAGTCAAAACATGCTCAGTCAAATTTAACAAGAGAGTATTGAATCCAGGTTGATATAATTTAGATTCATTGAGCCAAAATTCAATAGCATCAAGTCCGCTAATGTGGAATATTGGTATAGAGTGAACTTACGTCCAAGGTACAAAGTAACCAGTCTGAATCCAACTGCATATCATTTACAATACTCAAAAATTGAGTAGTGTCTTGTATTAAATGATCTAACATGTAGTAACAAAGGCTTTAAATGCATAGTTAGAAATTCAGAAAGAGGTTCAGTAATCGACCCCATACCTGACACAATGGGCCTTCCAGGTGGATGTGAAAAATCCTTATGTATTTTTGATAGAAAATAAATATGTTGTCTAGTAGGATCAGTAATAGTTAAATGATAAAGTGTTTTTTTATCGATAATACCATTGTCAACAGCAGAGTTCAAAAAGTCATCAATATCCTTTTTAAAAACTGAGGTAGGGTCCAGTGGCATTTTTGTATAATATTTAGCATAATTAAGTTGTTTATGTGCTTCAATATCATAATCACACCAATCTAACACTACCACTGCCCCTCCTTTATCTGCGTTGATAATTACCAAATCTTTATTACGTACAAGTTCCTCTAGACAAGATTTTTCACCATCAGTGATGTTATTGGACATAGGTCTCTCATAATTATGCTTAAAATGTAACTCACTAAGTACACTTCGCAAAAAGAGATTAACAGCTGGATGCATAGGGGGAGTAAATTTAGAAGTGTGATATTTGAAACATTCCATTTGTGAATATTCTGTATCACCTTGATCCTGGAAAAACAATTTTAAATTAATAAGTCTGCAAAATGCAAATAAATCATTAGTAAATGAATCCTCTGGAACAAAAAAGCCAGGAATGAAGGATAAACCTTTATTTAGTAAAGATATCTGTTCATCTGTTAATGTGGTACTGGATATGTTACATACATTGTTTACTTTTTGGTCAATATCTCCAACAAATTCTGTAGACTGGTGACTTTTTCTATGCTTCCTGCCCCCCCTCCTCCTCCCTCTGTGTTCCCTAAAGGGGATACATAGTTTTTACGTTTGGGGGTGGGGGAATCCATGATAGACTGTGTGTCAGTATCTGTGCCAGACGAGGTTTCAAAATCAGTGGACTCAGTATTATTGTTGTGCCCTTTTAATATGGAGCGTGGACGTTTCCTTTTTGATTTAGAAAATTGCTTATTAACATTATGTCCTTCTTGAAATCGGACATGCCTAATGTTCTTGAACGGTTGTCCCTTATCATAATCTGAAAGGTCACGAGAAAACTTTTTGAGTTTTCTTTCTTTCAAAATAGTATCAAAACTCAACAGTTCAGTACTCAATTTTGTTAATAAAGTAGGAAAAAAAGTTTCATTTTGATAATGATTGCATTCCTCAATAGACTTGAGAACTAAAGTGGTTTCACTCTCAATGATTCTAGTGTAATAATCAGATAAAGCTTTCACAAACTTCATCGAGCATTCCTGTTGAATAGAGTTCCATTCTGTAAGTAAATTCTCATCAGGGCTAGCCACCAAGGGCTGTATTTTCACTCTGAGACCCCTAGGGCAAATGCCCTTTACCAAATAGGCTTTTAATAATTTGTGATGCCAAACACAAGATCTCAGTGCCTTCATATTTTTATTTAATGAAGCAAATTCTTGCTCACATTTTTGTTCAGGTTTTAAAGAAATCACATTCCCTGAGGCAGTGGTATCATCCCCAATGCCAAATGCTGCAATATCATCTTTATCCGATGATAGATCCAAAAGGAGCTTTTTGAGATCCATAATGTGACCAGAATTGTTCTTCGATAAAGCCACGGCCTGTATATGAAGATCAAATGATCTAACAATAGTCAGACAATGATGGCAATACACAATAGTACTAAAAATTGGTTCATTGTAGCCACGTCTGATACAGGACAATAGTGGTACTTATATAATGATATGTGAAGACCAGCAAAGGTCTGTTGCTTGGCATACAAATAACTAATATTTATCAAAATTAAAGAAGGATAGTCCCAGTAGTGAAAAGAATAAGACTTAAGAGGTAATTATGTACATTGACACAATGGAGTGAAAAATATATTTAAATATAGCAATTTGCCAAAATGCACTAGTGTTATTCAAATTATGTGAAACAAGTCATGGACAGATAATGACTCAGTATGCCAAACTAAAATAGTTAGCTCATACTGTAGTTAAATCAGTCATAGGGGCTCCAAAATAATAATATTATATAGAGTCATATAACTGAATTCCTAACTGTAAAGATAAAAAGCTTCATAAATCTTCAGTGTCTCTAATATACTGTAGGGAAAATGATCATAAAACAGCTAAATTATTTCAAAATTTGTTAGTATTGACCCTTAGATAGCATATTAAACTTACACAAGATAAATCTTTTCAAAGGTGAAAGGTCAATAAGATAATGTTGCACAACATATACATAAGCCCCCACAATCAAGAGCATAAAAAATGAGCAACAAAATGCTAACTATAGATCATAGATGTTAACAATGGTTATGTGTATAGATCAATAATTATTCAAATTTCTGAAATAAATAACAGTATAGACAAAGAGACATAATTATTGCAGTTTACAAAATAGAAATGAAGCACAGTATAGAGTCCAGCAAAATGACTCCAAGTGGAAACTAGAAAAAATATCCACCTGTATTATAAAAAATAATAAAGATACAGTCCCTTTACAAATGTTAACTCTCAAGTGACGATAGCTGTAGTCCAATCCTAATTGCAACAAAGTGCAAATGACACTGATCCTGTAAAGGCCGTGACCAAATTATACAAAAGATATAAATCATACCCATAGAAAAAATCCAATGTTTATATAAAGTTGCATCATGAAACAAAAATAATCACAGTAGCTCACAACCCCTAGATGTAAAAAGGTTGTCAGCCAATGTTCCAATCATGTATACGCTGAGAATCAGCCCCAAACTGGAAAATATAAATTCCGCCTTTCAGAAAAATATATATAAACTGCTTGCATAGAGTTCCACAAATATGTAGGTCTCGATCTGTTAAATCATAAAATGGAAAATGAACCCGATAGCTCCAACAGTTAAATCAAAATCCCCAGATATAAGAAAGAATTGTTTAAGCACTGTTCCGATGTTATCTACTGAAGACCAACCAAAAGAAAGTAGAAAATATAGCTTCTGCCTTTTTAAAATGAAATATATCAGTTGGTTTGATGAGGTTCCCCAATTGTATAAGCAGTAGTCAACCAATATTCAAACGCTACTCACTCGAAACATCCACAGCTTAGATTCCAGATCGCCATGTTGAAAATAAGGCCACGCACATGCAACCATTAATAATTGAAAAGATTAGGTTCCCTTGGTATCATATCATATCAAATAGATACTTCTAAGAGCCAAAAACGAGATCGTAATTCGCCCAGTCTGTATACAAGTGAACCACTCACCCAATGGTATACACAAACATTACCGAAGATGATATCTCTTGTGCTGCAGTTGGTATGAATAAAGAACGTCCAATATGCTTATGGTGTTATGTGACAATATTGCGTGCAAAGCAGGATACACAAAGGCACCTTCAGAAATGGAATACAAAACGGTCCAAGAGTAATACAAAATCAAATCCAAATTCGTAAACCAAACGCCTGGTCACAGATGCGATAGCACAGTCCACCATGTTTTCCCCCAGCAGGAGCAGAAAGGAGGTGTAACATACAAAATGATCCCCCTGCGCGTAAGGAACTGCACGGCTCTCCGTAAATAACAACAAAAAACAAAAATGAGCCAGCAGCAAGTAGACTGAGTTAGAAAAAAGAGTTGATAAATTGTGATTTAGGGATGTTCTTTGCAATATGTTTTGGATGAAAGCTGGATGCGTGGAGAATCGTATTGTATTGAGGGAATTTCCTATGGGTTTCAGTTGTTAAGGTGTTATCATTGTTTCTAGTTACCAAAACATCCAAAAATGTAATTGATTTTCGGTCATAGGTAATTGTAAATTGTATTCCCCATATATTATCATTCAGATATTCCATAAATTCCTGGAGATATGGAACATCCGATCTCCACACCATCCAGCAATCATCCAAATATCTACGCCAGATATCAATTTCTGGCAAAAACAAATTATGAGTGTCCAAAACTTTGTAACCAATCAGCATGGCTCTACCTGTTTAAATACAGCATTTCTGATTAGGCTCCTTGCTGTACACTGAAGAAGGCTAGGTTTATAACCATTGCCGAAACCGGTTTGTTTTTGGATGCCATTATGCTGTGTGGGTAGTCTTTATTAAACTACTCTTTTTTCTAACTCAGTCTACTTGCTGCTGGCTCATTTTTGTTTTTTGTTTTCAAACTATAAGCCAAGAGCAATTTTATATCCCCCATCATCATAAATGTTAGAAATCTGCTGTTTTATGTGCTCTGAATTCATTATTCTGAATCCACTGCCATCCAGGTAAAGCAAAGTGCTTTTAATTAAATATTGCACATTCTTAACATTTTGAAGCAAATTACTCTATTTTCTTGATGTATTTGCTGCATCAGACTGTCATTTTTTTTTACAGAAAAGTGCATTTTCTCTGATTGTTTTTGCTGTTTGAGAAATTGCTTTTCTAAATGTTGTCTAGGTAGTTATTTTTGCTTATTTCTTGTATCATTACACTGTGAAAATCTTTTTATTTTTTATTTTTTTACAATTGGTTTGTGTAAGTCCTTCTTGTAGAATGTTGACATAATTTGGAGTCTCAATGACTGCTGTTTGCAGTCATCAGCAAACTTTGTCAGCCTGTACTTCTGAGACATAGATTCCAAGCAATAGGGACTCCAGCACCGATAACTGTGCAATAAAACTGGTAATGGGTCTGCTGGTTAATATGGATTCCCCTTTTTTGACTGTATGTGTTCTTGAGGCAGTTTGCAACCCACCTGGCAATATATGAGTTGACCCCCAGCTGGGTGAGTTTTTCACTGATGCCTGAGTGGGGGATTGCATCAAGTCTAGGAAGGTATATGCACAGATCTGCCTTCATTCAGGGCTTTATTGATAGTCTCGAAGAAGTCCACCAAGTCTAACAAGCAGGATTTCCATTTAACAAAACCAAACTGGATTGGGTCAAGTGTTTGAAGGTCTCCTATATTCTTGCTGATAAGGTCTATGATGATTCTCTCCATGGCCTTGCAGATAAGGCTGGTTAGACTAATGGGTCTGTAGTTCATAGGATTGGTAGATGCACCCTCCTTGTGCAAGGGGATGACAGTAGCTGTTTTCCATTCAGCATGGGCAAACCAGTGCTTAAGCTGTGGTTGAAAAGAGTACCCAATGTTTTTGCTAACTCCTGTTTTAAACCATTGAAAACACAGCCTGGGATGTTATCAAGTCCCATAGAGGCTATATTTTTGGCACTGGAGAGAGCTGTTAAGACCTGCTGTTTAGAGATACTAGGTGGGGAATAGGGGGTAGGAATGTTTTGTGGCATATGTGGTGGGGAAAGGGGGGGGAGTTTTCACTGAACCTGTCAGCAGGCAGGGTGGCTATACCCACTGGTTCAGTATATGTGGTATCATTCACTGCCAGATCAGTGTAAATCTGGGCTTTGCCTTTAAGGTTTTGCATGTAGCTAAAGAAGGATACAAAAAAAACAATAAGTAGTCAGCCAAGAAATGGCAGTTTTCAAGCTGTAAAAATAATAAGCAGATTTTTTTTTGCCAAAGGAGTATAATAAACATGGACCATTTCAGTGACAGGCAAAAAGTATATTTTATATCCTTATCCAAGCAATGCCTTAACACTGTGGTCACACTTTTCATTTAAAAAGCAACCAGAGTGTTTTGAATAACTGAATCTGACAAAATAAATGCTGGACTTAATTACATTGTTGACTGTTTGCATGGTACAAAGGAAATGGCTTGGCTTAGAATGTTTTTATTATTGGGCATGCAGTTAATCCAAAAAAACATTTGTTCATTTGTGAAGCAAATTTTATTCATTGAAAAGTTGCAGATTCACTTGCTTTGTTAGCTTCTGGCATACATCACAATCTGTTGTTTTTAGTGTCGTAATGTGCAGTTATGATGCCCTAGAGAGTGAAAGCAGTATGTAGGAGCATTCATAGCTCTTGCATATTAAGTACTGTCTGCTAGCATACATAGAAATACATGAATGCTATACTTTGGATCAATTTCCTGCTTGAGTTGCAACTGCCGGAGCTGTATCTATGTTTCCTGAATATTGTCCCTTATTATTAAACATTAAGGCAGTTAATACGTAATTCTTTGAAACTTCATGTCATACATTTTACATTTCAAATCATAATCTCAACTACAATAGGAAACACACACACACACACACACACACACACACACACACACACACACACACACACACACACACACACACACATGCACACACACAAACACATTCCAATCAAGGAAAATATATTTCAGCAATTTAAATAAATGCTGATTTGTTTGTAAAGTTTACTATGATAAGAATGATTTTTAGCTTTTTTTTTAATTTTATTTTGTTTTTGTTTACCAGTTTTTTTCCAACTGTGTTAATCAAAAAACCCTTTTCGGTGGAGGCACGAGAATCAGAGATTTCAAATATTACAAACATTTTGAAACAGACATTCAGTAATATAGATGAACATGCATTTGCAAATCAGATTACATTCTTATGAAATAAAGTAAATGTTACAGTGTAAAAGATACGCATTTAGTAGATTTTGATAATTGAACATTTAAAGATGTGTATTAGTTGGTTTGTCAATTAGATGATGGATCTTGTAATTAATAATTAGAATTTCAAAGAAATGGAAGTGAAGGAAGGAACTCGGTAGGGCTAAAAACATTAATACTGTAGTTATGATGTACAGTATTAAACAGTTTCTTAAAGAGTATTATAAGGTCTACGTTAGGACTATAGAGGTGTGTTGGTGAACAGTGTCACAAAACAATGTTTATGATTGTGAGATGCTAGTAAAACTGTTCAGGTATTGGTGAAGATTGGTTGTGGGCCATAGTGTTCAGGTACTGGTGAAGACTGGTTGTGGGCCATAGGATTCTGAGTGAACAGAAATATGGCAAATTGAAGATTATTGTAGCATTTATCCTGGAGAAATACAAGAGCAGATCCAATGGTGGCGGTTTAGTTGTGCTTATAGTGAATTTATATTCTGAATGGATTTTGCTTACAGTGGGATGTGGTTCTGTAGTTTATCTAGACTATTTTTTTTTCTGCAGAACAAAATTCTATTGGGGGATAGTTTTTTATTAAGTTAAGGGCTCAACATTTTTCTAGCTTAGTGAGGAGCTAGTGTATTGCACTTAGTTGAGAAAGAACTTGGTCAAGTGGTAATTATAACCAATTTAATTGTCAGACTCCTAGGCAGCAATGTGTTATGTTGCTATAGTTTACTGCAGCTATTATAACATTGCTCAAGTTTACATAGTGATGAGATTTGAAGGTTACTGAAGATTGGAGGAATATAGAGGAGAGACAGCAGTAAGAACATAGAAGCTATTTTTTCCGGTTATGGCAATGAAGTAGGCTTTTACTTTCGATAATGTACCTAGTTTTTGGAGTTTAACCATATCTGATACACGGTGATTGAATTTCAGATGGTCGTCTAGATTGACACCTAGTAACTTTGTGTGGTTTACTTGTTCTATCATGGTATTTTTGGCAGACACTGTAGTGTATATTGTTGTTTTGGTAGAGATGTGTTTTGGGTTGTCGCTCGTCTTGTGTATTCAAATAAGATGATGAGGCTTGGGTGTTTGTTTAAGTAGTTTGTTACACACAAACACATCAGGATGGATGATTGGAACATTAACATAAACAAACTAACTAACTAACTGCTACACACATATCTGCTTTCCCTCTGGCTGCTTACTCAAAATGGCACTCTTGCTTGCACGTGCTCCGTACTTATATACATGTGCCCACTGACTGGAATGCTTTTTAAAGGTACATCACAGACTATGATCTACATCCTCCCTCTTTGACTAATCTATCTTGCTGTGACAATGACAATTGAATAGGCATGCAAATTATACAGACAATAATAAACAACAATCATGTCCAGGTTGCTGTGTATCTAAATTATGTCTTGAGATATGACCTGATGTCGTAATGTAATAATTAGAACTGGGTTTAGCAACAGTGACAGTCACTGGGGAATGTTCTTCTTCAGGATTTTCAGTGATACTTTCAGGAACAGGAACAGATGAAATGTTCTCTGAAACAGAAACATTGGACAAATCGGTCTGAGAATTAGAGTCTCCATTACAGGCAAGATACTGTAACACTGGCTCGGACACCAATAATAAATGTTTTAGATTACCCCTAAATTCCATCCCTTGCGATTCCAAGATGTACGATCTCTGGTCTTCACTTAAACATTTTACAAGTCCAGTCTGATCAAATCCTTTTGCTGTCTGCATCCTCATTATCTCCCCTTCTTTCAATGGATTCAGAGGTTTGCTGGTTTTGTCGAAATAGGACTTTTGGGACAAAAGCTTTTTCAGAAGTTGAGTTTTTACTGATTTGCTGTTTTTAGCACTTGGAACCAACATATTCTTACTGATTGGTAATGTGGTTCTTGTTTGTTTTGACATAGGTTTCTGAGGAGGTAAACCAAGTAAATTATTGCAAGGAATGTTTCTGAGATTAAACATGTTTAGAAAAATATCAGTATTGTCTTGTTTTGATTTCTCTAACACCTGTTTTTCACTTTGAACTGCATGTTTAGCCAAGCCATTGCATTGCAAGTTTTCAGGACTACTAGTAACATGAATAAAGTCCCATGTTTCATCAAATCCTTTGAAATGCTGACTTGTAAACTGTGCACCATTATCAGAAATGACTTTGTGCGGACTACCATGGACAGAAAAATGCTTAGTAATGACAGTACTGGACATTAGGTTAGGTTTGGAAGTAGTTCAAGTACAACTAGTTCAAGTTCAAGGAAGTAGATGTTAGGTTAGGAAGTAGGTCAATCCTGAACCAATTTGAGTAAGAGTCTACTAACACAAAGTAATGTTGACCACTCCACTCAAAAATATCTGTAGCTACTGCCGACCAAGGTAGTTCTGGCTTAACTGAAGTTGTTCTATTTGTTGATGTAATTTAGTACTATTAGAAATAGAACAAGATGACAGTTTCTTCTCAATATCTTTTGACATAGAAGGCCAAAATACTAGTCCTCTCACCCTTCTTTTGGTAGAATCAGTTCCTGGGTGGCCATGATGCAGGATCTTAATATACTCTTGTTGCAAGGATTTTGGAACAATCACTTTTGGACCTTTCATGATGATACCATTATCTAACAAATCTCATCTCTGTAAGGAAAATATTGCTGCACATCTACTAGTAAACAAGATTGCTTTGATGGCCATCCTTGACTAATAAAGTGGTTGAGGTTTTGGAGAACTGGAAACTGGATCTGAAGCTGTGTGAATTCTAAGCTCATCAAGATGTTTGGAAGAAAAACTTCCCACTTCCATGACTTCAAAATCAGGTTTCTCATTGCTGTGCTGTTAGTTGTTTTGCTGGGCAATTAGGATAAAGTATCAGCAATGTAAAGACATTTGCCTTTTGTGTAAAGAAGATTGAAGTTGTACTTTAGCAATTTGAGCATCATGGA